>NC_089581.1:156769492-156969019 GCF_019320115.1 Miscanthus floridulus
GTGCGGCTCATTGTTCTCATCCATGTTGTCATGCATCTTCTCCCATTGCTCAATGTAGAACTGGTGGTGCTTCTCCCAGTCAAAAATCTTTCTGTTCTTCTGATGATCCAACCTGCACGTATGTCATCATTACTTGAATCCATGTACATGTCACCATATTAATAGAAATGGACCATCACGAGACATTTGAAATAGAAAAACACTTACTTGTGTAAGTCAATGCCAGTCAAGAACAGAGCCATAGGCCAAAGCTGTCTCACTCCAAATTAGCTTGCAACTCTATCTGGCAGGTGGAACTCGATAGCATAGAAGCAGACTAGAGGGCACCTCATCCTATAGAAGTCGTCGTCGAACCCACAAACATTGCTCAACTGAAAAGGAAGTGCCCCTCTCCATCGTACGACTCCCACTCCACCTGCAACATGTACAAACAAGATGTTAGATGGTATACTAATCTATTTCAAACCAGCATAGGAAATAAAATTTACTTACACTAGACGCCGTCAGCATGTCTAGCTCATTCGTGAACTCAATGTACGCCCGCTCTAACCTCACGTATGGAACCCTGACCTGGTCCCAAAGGTACGCCCACATTGGCTGCCGACTTGGAGGCTAACCTTGGAACCACTCACGATGAGCTAGAACCTCTGGATGGTCAATTGGAAGATGAGCCCACATCCACAGCTAGAGCAGGTACACGCATCCACCAAGTGATGCGTTGGATGTAGTTCGATGACACCCCTCGCATAGCTACCGGTATAGAAAACCCAAGACTATAGAGCCCCAGCTGTAGTGACCTGCCTAGTCCCAGTCACTGAGGTAGCGGACCCACATCCAGGACGTAGTGTCACCCATGGCATCGGGGAAGAGAACGTAGGCAAACAGGTGTAGGATCCATGCCCTGCAGTAGTACCCAACTGCCTCCTCGGGGCACTGTGCAAACTCTTGCCGAAGCCAGGAGATGAGAACTCTAGAAGTGCGAGCCCCTTGCTCGCCAAGCTCACGCCCAAGGAAGGCCTCCAATCATGCTCTCTAGACTTTTGACCTACACTGCCCGGTGACTAGGTTACCGTGAATCCTTAGGCCTAGCATCTTCTGATAGTCCTAGAGCATGACTGTCATCTCCCCGAAAGGTAGGTGGAAGCTATGAGTCTCCGGCCGCCACCTATATTTTAGACAAACCAAGATTACATGTCAAAAAGACAAGCACATGAACAAATGTCCATGAATAGAGGCAATGATTGAATATAATACCTGTCAACCAACGCAGTTATGGTCGCTGAGTTGAACTTGGGCAACCCACGATGAACCTAAAAAGAGATGACATCTAGGCCAGCTCTTTGCAGGAAAGGAGTGTACCTGTCGTCATACCGCATGTCCACGAACCCATTGTGGGTTCTAGGATGATGGAGCGGAAGGTCCAGCATGGAATAAAACATAGTCTCCTGTTACTTCATGAACACATGTACGCTCACCAAAATTTGAACAAAATGTATAGATTATTACCTACCCCTACGCTATGAGATGTCCTCGGCGGGTTGCCTCATACGTCGGGTCAAGCAGGTGGAACTGCGCCATCCTACAAAAAATCAATGAATTAGAAATTCAATATACAATGAAACATAAACTTAGAAATGTACAAGTAATTGACACAACATACAAGCATAAATTGAGACATGCATAATTAATTAAATGAATACGACAAATATGAAATAATAAAATCAACCAATAGTCGCACCTCACTAATCTGCCAATGGCAACTTCATGAATTGTGGCCAAGTCTACCACACTTGCCGCACTCGTACTGCTCGGGGTCAGTAACAAATGGGGTTCCTCTCCCACACCTTGTTCTTTTGGGTATCTGATCCATAACCATCCTGTGCCTCGTCCTTTTCCTTGATCCATGCTTGTTCCAATGGTAAGCTAGATCCGCAATGTACTTCGGCCCATCATATGGAGGCCACTCTCTAGGGTCCCGGAAAGGCACGAAGCGGGGGCTTCTTGTGTGCACAAGCATGTCGACACTAAACCCGTGAGGTATCCTGCTCTCGATATTATAGTTGCGATGCCTAGCTGCCGCCGCCAAATGGGAACATAGAAAGTGGTACTGCCTTGGTTTACCACAAGTGCATTTGAAATCTTAGAGGGCAACCACTTGCATCCTCGACTCTCGAACCTCACTGTCGAACATTGTACCGCCCCTATGCTCGACCTGATAAGTCCCTGTAGCGTGGTCAAAGCATGTAATCTCATGTGTGCCAGCCTTTTTATTTGCCTTCTCTAGGTGTGCCTTTGGTTTTAGAGCCCATATCTCTCCATCACTCTGGAACTTCAATGCATGGGCATGTCTATCGTTGAACCAGGCAACAAGCTTATAGAAGGTGAATTGAATGATTACATTCATGGGCATACCACATATCCCTAATAGCAACTTATTGAATGACTCTGCCATGTTGCTGCACTAAAACTAGTACCTCCATCCACAGGCGTCGTGAGCTCTCATCCATTTCTCCAAATCCCTCATCAAACCTGTGAACCATTGTCTACCTTCTGCATTTGATGTGGTTCTGACCTGCTCCAACTTTTTTTGAAAGTACTTGTCCTCAAGCTATCGAGCAGACTCCTAGAATAGATCAAAGTTACCCTTCACACCATCCTTCTAGAGTAGATTCTCGGCAAGATGCCGAGTACACCAACGATGGTGCAAAGGAGCATACCCCTCTATCTGCTCTCGCACAGTATTAAGTATGCCATGGTGCCTATCAGATATGACGCCAACCTCCCTGCCAGGCCCAACCACGTGTATTCGGACTAGCCTCAAGAACCATCCCCAACTGTCATTGTTCTCCTTCTCAACCAAAGCAAATGAAAAAGGAACCAACTTGTTCGTGTCACAGGATATGGCTATAAGAAGTGTGCCTTGGTATTTGCCAATCAAGAACGTACCATCAATGGAGAAGACGGGACGATAGTGCCTAAAGGCCTTGACACACTGAGGGAAGCACCAGAAAGCACGAAAGAATATCTACCTCTCATCCTTCCATGCATTTGGTTTTGGGATGTACTCATAATGCATGCCTGGATTCACTGCTTTGATTGCATTGAAAAGTACTGATAGCTGCTCACACCCATCCTCCCAGTCCCCATATATCATCTTCCACACTCGTTGCTTAGCCCTCCAAGCTTTACCATAAGTTATCACATAACCTCCATACAATGCCTCAACGGTCCTAATAATTGTCCTCACCTTCAAGTTGGGTTCTCCCTGCAATATTCTCATCAACCGCTTGGCAATGAGGGTAGATGTCAACTGTCGATGCCTCAGTGTCAGCTCATGGTTAGCACAATTGTGTGGCCCGACAACTTTTGTGATCTTACACTTTCTGGTGATCTTTTACTTCCTTGCACAAACCCTCCATGGGCAGCGTTTCTTGTCACACACAACTATGTAACGGCGCTCCACATATGAATGCAAGACCTTGTAAGGTCTCTTTCGTATCACTATAAACGCCTGCAGCCACCTCTTCAATGCAGGGAGGTTACCATGTTAGGGCTAGCCTCAAGAGCTCATCATCACGTCCTTCTACACACGCCTGATCGGAATGAGCACGATCGCTGAACTCGTGAACTCTTGGATCATGGCAGCCAAGAAAGATACACCTCAGCATCTCAACATCACTCTCTGCTAGCTCTCTAATAGGGCGATGATCATCAGAATCAAGAGCCCTTGTCATCTCATATGGCCCCGAATCATTCATAATTTCAACACTATTGGAGCCACATAATCCATCTCCACAGTGCAGTTATGCAGCAACAGGGGGAACATCCACATTCTCAGGAATGTCTCCTGCAACATAAGCAGAGAAATGAGGAAAGAATAAAAGAAATGGATGTAAGGAAGGGGGTAAGCTCCCACTAACCATGCGGTTAAGAAACTTACTCGGATGATTCTATGTCAAAGGGATCTCATGAGGAGGATCTACCACAACAACATGAGTCTGACAAGCATCTCGAACTACCATATTGGGGGCAGATTGAGCATCGGGAACCATAGGTGCAACCTCCACATCCATATCAGGTTCTGGGACAGGAGGGTCGATGTGTGCCTGCTGACCCATTGGTGGGGAAAACCCATGAGGGATAGGATCAACTAACACCCGACGCACAACCACGTCCAAACATTACAGCTAGCTCTTCATAGCTGATCTCACATAGTTCTCCCACTGATCTGCACAACCAATTGGGATCATTCACCTGAGGATGTTGGGAGGAGAACCTAGGTGCAGTACACCCTAAACTGCAATGCCATCATCTCTAAGGCAATGCAGCTCCTGTCGAGCCCTTGCAACCATCTCACTAAATGAAGGTATATCATTGAATAGCACAGGCATACTTTGCATGTCAACAAACTCAACATATCCATAGCGATCATATTCAACGGTGCCTCCATGATATATGGTCACTAGGTTGTCCATCTAGTTCAAACACATAATGAAACACATGTCCTTTAGTCCAAATTAGACGATACATAGTACCTAACAAGTACTTTTTAACTACAAACTAAGTAAATAAGATAACAACTACATACAAAGATACAGTGTACTAACTAAATAGCTAGATCCTATTTAGCTAACTAAATATGTAACTACCTATCTAAGTAGCTATCTAACTATATCTATGTACCTATGTATCTATGTTTCTATCTATCTACATATATATCTCACTAGATCACTAACTAAATCAACTACCTGAGTCATCACATTAACTAGTAAATAACAAATGCCAAAACTACTACAATATAATCAAAGCTAACTAAGTACGCACATTGTAAATTCACAAATTTTACCTATCCGACAATGGAGTCACGGATGTCGATGGAGTTGCAGAGGACATCGAGCATGGGTTAGGCCGACGAGCTAGGCCAGTGGTGGCATGGCCGGGCGCTGCAGGTGCCGCGGCCAACGGGGGCACGACCGACAACGGTAGTGGTGGGCGGCTAGCGTGGGATGCCCGGCGCTCCACGCGGCGAAGCCGGTACGGCGGGCGCGCCCTAGGCTAGTTGTGGCGGGCGGCACGGTCACGGTCATGGCACCGACGCGACGGGGCACGGCCAAGGCGGGCGCTGGCGGCACGTTGGGCGAGGCGAGGGCGCGACGTGGGAGCAGGGACTGGCGAGGGAGCCGAGGCGTGGGCGCAGGGGCGTGGGTCATGGCGCAGCCGTGGTGGCGGTGCGGCGTGGGCGTCTGGGCACGAGCATGGCAGTCTTGCGTGGCCTCGGGGCATGGCGCGGTCATCCGGGCATGGGGCGAGCATGGGCGCGGCGTGGGCGTCCGGGCATAGGGGCGGGCGTGGGTATGGGGTGAGCGTGGGTGCGGGGCGAGGCACGTGCACAGGCAAAGGTGAGGCTGCGAGGGCTTAGGCGGCTGGTGAAGGGAGAGGGTGCGGGTGGCGGCGGTGGTGTTCTGCTCGGGCGAGAGAGATGCGAGAGAGATAGGGAGAGGAAGAGAGAAAGGATTGGGGCTGATACATAAGAAAGGCTCGGCGCTAGTCACCCTGGCGCCGAGCTTCCTACCATGTCATTGCCATGTTTGCTTCGAGCCCAAGAGCTCGGCCCTAGGGACGCTAGCACCGAGACATGTTAGCTAGGCGCCAGCAACGATGGCGCCGAGCTAAGGGTCCAGATTCTAAAATCTTTCCTCCAGGGGTATATTTGTGAAAAAATAAAAAAAGGCTAAAAATAAAAAACTCGGTCCAGAGGAGCTAAGGAATCCTTGGCTCTACTATTTCGTGGCGATTTTCACGATAGTTTTCAAAAGGTTTTTAGCATTCTCGCTAGGTCTAAGGCACATGCAAGGAGTTAATTCACCAGTGCCATTTAAATAACCGTTTTGAACTTTGAGTTCCCCTTTATCAATCCTAAATCTGATCATGCACTCTATTGTGTCTTGACCGACAAAATAAAATGCCCTAACTTATACCTTTATAACCCTTCCATTTTGTTTTTTATCTTTCTTTTTTCCAATAGTTGAACACTTGATCAACAATTTGGCACTATCATCAGCTCCATGATTGTCATCCTTGCTCAATCTTCGTGTGGACATAACCTATCTCATACACAACAATAGGGCTTTCACCTGAAACAGCAAAAGATAGACCAGTGCTCAAATACAGTTATTGAATACTCTCTAAGGCCTCAGCACGAACAAAATTAATTTCTAGAGAGATCAACTAGAACATAAATTGTAAGATAAACTTGAAGAAAAGTAAGAAAAGAAAAGAGAGGAACAAAAATGTGTTGTGGTATTTTTTTTGTCAACCGGTGCACGAGTGTTAAATACCCCTGCTACTTCTAGACTTGTAAAATCTCCTATGTTACAAGGTTTTTTTGGTAATAAGCAAACATTACATATAATTTCACGAAGTCTATTTATTACAGAATTTTTTAGCCTTCTTGGTTATAAGAACAATCAAATCTCGGAAACAAAGTCCAAGCACATTCAGGCCTAAAGAACATTCTCCCACTCCACCCCTAGAGGAATTCGAAAGCAGTTAGCCGATCGTTAGGTAGGTTGTAAACTTTAGCACCCGTTGCTCCTACATGATCTTTTGGTGGATATCCTGCGCCATGGTACTGATGTTCTCAAAAGGACGTCTAACAATTTCACCTCAAGTTGAATGCTTGATAGTTTTTCTTCATTTTTGGACAAACTTTCAATGTAGATTTGGAGAGTCAAACAACCTAAACCATGATATAAAGACGAATGCTAGATAATATATTCATAAAAGGACAAATTTTTATTGCAGAATTGTAGAACCAAATAATCCCAACCATAAGATAAAGTCGAATACTAAATGCCATATTTATAAAAAGGATGACTTTCATGACAATTATAGAACAATTCCAACCATAATATTTAAGCTGAGTGTTATATACCATAATCATAGAAGGGTAAACTCTCATTGCACGATTAAAGAATCAAACAAACCAAACCATAATATTTAAGCTAAATGTTGAAAATCATAATCATAAAAGGGTAAACTCTCATTGCAGAATTACAGAATCAAACAATGTCAACTATAACATCAACATGAATGGTACATACCATATTCATATAAGGGTAGGCTTTCATTGCAGATATTGCATTCATTTCGGATATTGTATTCTAATTCATATTAAATATTATATTCAGATTGCTGATCTGAATAGACAGTGGCCCTGTTCGCTTGTCTTTTAATCCGTACTTTTTAGCTTGTTTTTTCAGCTGGAACAGTGTTTTTCTCTCACAACAAATCAGCCAAAACAGTGTTTCGGCTTAGTTTTTTCAGCGAAGCGAACGGGGCCAGTGTTTGCCAATAAATTTAGTTTTTAAAGTATATGAACCGCATACATGAATTAGATCCTGAAGACCATAGTTTACAGACAAACATTCTTGACGACATAAGAGTGTGCTGATTCCGAAGAATACAATAAGAATGTGTTGGTTCTAATAGATATAAGAATGTGTTGTATGACAGGTTGGAGTTTTGGACAATCCTGATATTTTTAATACAAAAAGAATAAAGAATAAGAATGTGTTGTCAGGTTGGGAGTTTCGACCTATTACAAATAAAGAAAGACTCAACTAGATGATAGTATTGAGGCCTAACAGGGACTATATATAGAGTACATGAGGGACATAGTAGAGAACCCTAAAATGGAGATTACACTAATACCCTTGCTGGACATGGCCAAATCCATCCTCTACAAGGTGAGGTTAGTTCGTCCCTAAAAGGATCTAACAATGCCTATAGGGGGGGTGAATATGCGTATCTAAAAATTAACTACAAATGCTAAGTTCAAATTTATCAGTCAATGTCAGAAGTCCCGACAGTTTGGGTCGGAACTCCCGACATCGTCAGAAGTTCCAGCACAAACTGTCAGAAATCCCAACACCTACGTGAACTACAAAAGCAATGCCAAATTTAACTTTGCAGATAAATAATCTTACATCCCCCACTTCCTAGTGGTTTGGTGAAGATGTTGGGTCACTCCCTTGATGCCGAAATGCCTCCAAATCGTAGATCGAGTCCGAACCCTAAAATAAAGTTTGGAAGAGAGAGACAAACAAAAACAAAAGTGATAGCATAAGTCTCAACAACAACAAGCACGTGGGACATAAGGATTTATCTTAAGGTTCAGCAACCCCGCAAAGGAGCTCCTACGTCCTCGTTGTTGAGATGACCACAAAGGTCAGAGTCTCTTTCACCTCTTTGCCTCTCTCAAAGCAACCATAAAGGTCACTCGAGGTTTCCACTAAGAAATCAAGGGTAATACAAACTTCCCAAGGCTCTTCCACAAGATGAAAGCTCTTGGGCAACGCCTAGCTAAGTAGGGGCAAAGCCCCAAGAGTAATAGATGTAAAACCAACCGGCTTGATGAAGAAATCAAGTGCTCAAACTAGCCAAAGTGATTTTCTCACTCAATCCACTCTCCTATCACTCAAATCCTTGGGGGAATCAAACTTAGGAGCAAAGGGGAGAGGAGAGGGGAGCCTTGAATGCTTGAGAGCTGTTTTGGCCATGAGTAGTTTGCAATAAATGAGTGAGTCCCGGTTAGAAGAGAGGAGAGAGCTATTTATACTCAGGGTGGAAATCCAACCGTTCAGATCTACGTCGGAAGTTCCAACACAGATCTCAGGACTTCTGACCTATAAAGAAAACACTGTTCACATAAGGTCAAAGTCCACATGAGCTGGTCAACATTGGAACTCCTGACTTATGTCGAGACTTTTGACTGTCGGAACTCCCAATGTATGTCGAGACTTCCGACGGGCGTAGTCAGCCGGCCAGCTAAAGTCCAGGTGTCGGGACTCCCAACTTGCGTTGGGACTTCCGACAGTTGGGAGTTCTAGCCAGAGCTAGGAGTTCTAACGATCGGGACTTCCAGCGGTCGCTGGGACCTCCGACACACATGGTGACTAGCCCATTCATGGGGCTTCAAATCTCAACACACGTTCACACAAGGAGGAGAGAGGAAAAAAGAATAGAGACAAATCGCAAGGTACATTGACATTAGGGTTAGGGCACCCTGGAGGTTGTACCTTGAGAGGGGGGAGAAGAAAAGAACGGCGCAATCCGTAGCACGAGCAGCCTCCATGAACAAAGCCACGGTCATAGCGCCACCACAGGACATTGAAGCCACCGGCGATGAACACAAGACAAAGAAGAAGAGGGACGCCGGGACTGTGGGGGCGGACTAACGGCGACGCTTCCGACGTAGAGGAAGAGGGCTGAAGAAGGTCGCTGGGGGACTCATAGAGGACCTCGACCACCAGGAGGACTCATAGAGGCGAGCGACTATGGAGATGGGGGCGACACACGAGGGCGGTGACATGCGATGCAACATGGGGAGGGGGAGGGAGATCAACACGGGTGAAAGGTCCTTGTTTGGTTTTGGTAATTGAGTGACAACCTAGGTAGACTAATTGTGTTTGATGTGAGATACACAGGAGATTAGTCCACAGGTACATGTGTGTGGGCAACATATGCCATGAAGGTGGAAATGGCTCAGAGATGTTAGAAAGCTCACACATGTGATGATGAAGGAGCTCATTACACATGAGACATGACATTGAGTCATGTGATTAAGGTGGAGAAGATCAAGACATGACTTGGCTTGATGGACTGGTTGTAAGAGTGAAGGGCAAGTTGGAGGCTTTGGAGCGATGGACCGCGTGGCGGTGAAGCTTGAGCAAGACTTGACGCCGATGGATGAAGGCAACAGTGAAAAGCAAGTGAAGTCAAGATCGATGAACCAATATGATCACATGATGATATGAAGTGAATCATATCATTGTTGATCGTGTTGGTGCATGTGTTGTATCGACATTGGAGGAGATGGAATGGAATGCACAAGGCAAAGGTATAACCTAGGGCATTTCATTTCACCGATCATAGGTGTGTAGAGAAGTTGATGACCAAGTTTAGGATAGATGGCCGTACTATCAAGAGGGGCAAACTTGTTTGCATATCGGTCATCTAGTGCCACTCGAGTGATCTAACTTTGCATCGTTGCTAGGATCGAGTGGCGTGGCAAGTTGAGTGGCTAATCCTTTGGAAAATGTTTGTGAAAAGCTAACACACATACACATGGTGGTGTACACTTGGTGGTGTTGGCACATTTGCAAAGGAGAAGAAGTGGGAGTTGATGAGGATCAACTCGGTGATGAAACGGAGGTGAGAAGGTGTCACTGTGAGTGACCGGACGCTGGCCTCGGTAGGACCGGTGCGTCCGATCAGTGGCAACAGAGAGCATGCAGGCATTGGTCAGGGTGACGTATGCTGAGTTAGCATGCTGAGTTGATCCAGAGGGGATCAGACACAAAGACGAGTCTGGACACCAGGGACCAAACACGTTTAGTCGCAAAACAGAGGCTCGGGGAGCTCTCTGGAAACGGCCGTACTCTGAGGCTCGCGCGTCCGGTCTTGGCGCAGAGATGCGTCTGGTCATCACTTGACCATTGGCATGCGGCAGCTGACTGTTGAGATCAAGTGAATGTGGTTGAATGGGGGGACGACATGTGGCGTGCATCCGTTGACTAGACGCTGGCCGGTTGCATCCGGTCGATCCGATCGACGCGTCCGGTCACCCCGAGCTGTGCCCAGTGAAGGGGTACAACGACTCTATTTTTTGGGAGACTATAAAACCAAGCATTGGCCAGCCTTGGGCTAGTAGTTGAGCACACTAGAGCCTTGGTGGCTTATGCGGTAGTGCTTGGTAGCCCTCTAACTCACTTGAGCTTGATAGTGTTCATCCGATCGAGTGAGTGAGCGATTCTAGTGCGATTGCATCGTGAGGTTGCATCGAGTGGCACTAGGTGGTCGTCTTGCAAGCTGGTGGTGCTTGTTACTCTTGGAGGTTGCCACCTCCTAGATGGCTTGGTGGTGGTCTCCGTCGAAGCCCGCAAGAAACTTGTGCGGTGCTCCAGAGAAGAGCTTTGTGAGGGGCATTGTGCTCGCCCTGTGGGAGCCACAAAGAGCAACTCTAGTAGAGCGAGATGGGAAGGGCGACAAGTGGTCCGGCTGGGTCAAGTGCTAGAGCTTGTGGTAAGCATTCCATGTGGGAGTGTGACTTGTGGGTCACCACTAGCAAGAGGACCGGCGGCAACCTTAGAGCTTGTCTCAACAGGGACGTAGCATGTTGGCAAGCACGTGAACCTCAGGAGAAAAATCACCGTGTCAACATTGTCCTTCCCGTTGGTTTGCAATCCCCTTACACAAGCTTGTAATTACTTTCATATACATTGTGGTTGTGTAGTTGCTCTTGTAATTTGTTAACCTATGTAGCTCACTAGTTACTTTCTTGATTGTGTAGCATAGGAGTAGCTCCCTTGCGTGACTAATTTGGTTTGTGTAACCTTGGTAGTAACATTGCTTAGTTTATGTAGCTAAGTATTTGCGCTCTCTAATTTGGCATTGGTTGCCTTGTTATTGAGCATTGCTAGTGAGCTTAGGAGCTTTGTGCTTTTGCTTACTAGAGTTGTGTAGGAGCTCCCCAGTGTGCAAAATACTAGTGGCATAGGTTTGTGTGACCTTGCTCCTAGAATTGGATAGGTGAGCTCTAGCTGGCCCAACGTTGCCTAATTAGGGTCTTTATAAGGTGCTTGTGAACTTCGATAGAGGGGTATAGTCTTGGCTAGACCGATTGTTTTAATTCCACATTTGTTTTGGTTAGCTAGCACGATTAAATTTAGAAAGGACTATTCACCCCCCTCTAGTCCGCCATCTCGACCTTTCAAGTACTTAGGGTCTTCAAAGCCCGATGGTTGCTCCACATACACCAACTCGGATAGGGGGCTATTGAGAAATGCACTTTTCACATCCATTTGATATAGCTTGAAATCATGATGTGCGGCATAAGCAAGTAGAATATGAATTAATTCTAGCCTTGCCACTAGTGCATAGGTCTCCCCAAAATCCAAGCCTTCAATTTGAGTGAATCCTTGAGCCACCAACCTAGCCTTGTTCCTTGTCACCATGACATGCTCATCTTGCTTGTTGCAGAAGACCCACTTGGTTCTGATCACATTTTGCTTGGGCCTTTCCACTAAGGACTAGACTTTATTTCAAGTGAAGTTGTTCAACTCCTCTTGCATGGCTATCATCCAATCTAGATCATCAAGTGCCTCTTCCACCCTATGAGGTTCCAAAGAAAAAACAAACGAGTAATGTTCACAAAAACTTGCTAAACAGGAACGTATAGTTACCCCTCATCAAGTGCTCCCTAATATGTTATCAACGGGATGATCCCGTTGAATGGATTAATGCACTCTAGGATGTGGCACTTGAGTTGATCTTTGGATAGGGCCATCATCGTCTTTGTCATGATCATGATCGATTGGAGGATCACAACCATGAGCTTGTGGACGGTTGACTTCACTTCTTTCTTCATTGTTGAGTTGAGGTTGAGCTTGCTTATTGTTGACACCATCTTCATGAGAATGACCTTGTGCTTCATTTGATCTCCCATCTTGATTATTCTTGTTGTGGAAGCTTCATCATGTTCATTGGATGAAACATGATGAATGGTTGGATCAAGATCAACATGCACAACACGGTCTTCATCTTTGTCTTCGACGGGCTTTACTCCACCAATGGCAAGCTTCTTAATTGCTTTGTATGGAGCTTCTTCATTACCTACAATCTCAACATTGACTTGCTCCTTTTGAGAGCCGTCGGTTTCATCAAAAGTCACGTCTACCGCGATTTCAATCAAACCGGTGGTTTTATTGAAAACATGATATCCATGTTCGTTAGTACCATAACCAAGCATGAAACCTTCATCAACCTTTGGTGCAAACTTCGAGCTTTTGGATTTCTTGTTAAGTATGAAACACTTAGATAAAGAAACTCTAAAGTAGTGCACCTTAGAATTTTTACCAGTTAGAAGTTCATAGACAGTCTTTTCTCTTTTCTTATGAAGATATAAGCGGTTGATAGCATAACACGCCATGTGAACCGCTTCCACCCAATAGTTGACCAGAGTCTTATACTCATCCAACATTGCTCTTGCGACCTCTATGAGTGTTCGGTTCTTCCTCTCCACAACACCATTTTGTTGTGGAGTGTATAAAACCAAAAACTCATGTTTGATTCCTTCCTCATCAAGGAACTCTTCAATGTTTGTGTTCTTGAACTCTGTCTTATTATCACTTCTAACTCTCTTGATTTTGACATCAAAGTCATTTTGGGCTCTTTTTTCAAACTTCTTGAAGATGCCATGTACTTCACTCTTGTCACGCAAAAAGAATACCCAAGTGAAACAAGAATAATAATCATCAATTATGAAACCATATTTATTACCACTAATGCTTATATAAGCGATGGGTCCAAATATGTCCATGTGAAGCAACTCCAATGGCCTTTCAATAGTTACAACATTCTTGATAGGATGTTTAGCTCCAACTTATTTTCCCGCTTGGCATGCGCTACAAATCCTATCTTTCTCAAAAGAAACATTTGTTAGTCCAAGAATGTGTTCGCCTTTTTGAAGTTTGGCCAAGTTCCTCGTCCCAACATAGGCAAGTCAGCGATGCCATAAACAACCCATGCTAGATTTTGCCATTAAACAAGTCTTGGGATTTACTCTATTTGATGTGAAATCAACTATATAGAGTTTCCTTTTTAAATGACCCATAAATGCAATAGAGGAATCCTCCCTTCTATAGACTTCCACACCTTTATCCGTAAAGAGACAACTATAGCCCATCTCACAAAGTTGCAAAATGGACAATAAATTGTATCTCAACGAATTCACAAGTAAAATATTATAAATAGAATTATCATTTGAGATAGCAATTTTACCCAAACCGAGAACTTCTTCTTTTTCATTGTCACCAAACACAATTTTTCCACTTTGGTCATGACTAGGTTGAAATGATGTGAACATGTCCTTCCCTCCGGTCATATGACTAGTGCATCCACTATCTACCACCTAACTTGTTTCACCAGAGGAATATTCCTACAAAGATAAATCAAACTTTTATTTTAGGTACTTAAAAGGATTTGGGTCCTAGGGGTTAGTCACATAAAACTTTGGCACCCAAACACTCCTCATAACATCCTTCCTCTTTTGGGCACCAACATACTTCACCACAATCTTGCTATTCTTGCCCCTACAACACATGTAATCACTAGCATAGCACCATGGAAGTGGTGCTTGTGGCTTGGGGGCCTCGAATTGCTTCGTCTTGATTGTCTTGTTACTTGTAGGTTGAATCTTGGGAATGTAGACCTTGTTGTTGGCCTTTTATATAAGCTCATCAAGAGCAACGCCCTTGTTGAACTTCACACAAGGCACGCCATTGATCATGTTCCTTCCATTGGCCTTTCCATCATACCTATTGTAGTCAATGCCTTCCTTGATTGATAGGTGCCTTGATGACTTGTATATAGTCTTGTTGGATTGCTCTTGACACTTACACCCATTCTTCAAGATCATCTTCAACCTATGAATCTCCTTGTCTTTCTTCTCTAGCTCAACAAGGTTAGTTGCATATTCATTTACATTAATTTTATAGCATCTTTCACAACCATTACTAGTGGAGACATTAGAGTCTTTGGATGCCCTAGGAGAAGTTGAAGTGTTAGCCCAAAGAGTACTATAGTTTAGCTCAAGATTTTGGTATTTTTCTTCCAAGCTTGTGAGGCTTTCTTGAGCTATACTCTTCTCATTCTTGAGGCTAGCTACTAGATCATTAACCGAGGAATGTTCCTTACTCAATTTCCCAATTGAGTCATTGGCTAAAGACAATTCAACGGTTAACTTTTCAACCTTTATCTTTTCCTCGGTGATAGATGCTTCAAGTGCAAGGTTCTTGTCTCTCTCTTGAGTGATTATGTCTCCTTACATCTCCAAGCATCTATCCCTCTTCTCTAATTTATTCATTAGCATTTTTATTTTAGTGTAGGTCTTTTTACCAAATTTCTTTATCATGGTTGCTTCAAGTTCTTCTATGTTCTTATCACAACTATCATACTCATCACTAGAGGGATTGGATGAGACATGTACCTTCTCCCCCTTAGCCATGAGACAAGTTAGAGTGTATTAGTCATTGTCAATGAGGTTGGAGAAGAGCCTCGGTGACGAAGATAAGTTGGGGAAAAGTTTTGGTGGTAAAGTTGAGTCAGGGAAGATCATGGTCGATGATGAAGTGTGGTGGATGGCGATGTTTGTGGCTCCCTTCTTCTTCTTCTCATCATCACTTGAGTCACTGTCATTTGACTCCCACTCTTCACCAAGATGAGCTTCACCTCTCTTTTTGCCTTTGTTCTTCTTGTCTTCATTCTTATCGTGCTTGTGTTTCTTCTTCTCATTAGGATAATCGCCTATGAAGTGACTGGTTTGGTCACAACCATAGCAAAACCCCTTCTAACCATCACCATAAGTCTTATGGCTGCTCTTCTTTATGAACCTTCTAAAGTTTCTAATGATGAGTGCAACTTCTTCATCGTACTCTTATTCTTTACTTGAGGAATCATCCTTCACTTTCTTCTTCTCTTGACTAGAAGATTTTCCTTCATGAGCTTGAGTTGCCTTTAGGGCTGCATTCTTGTTGTATCCCATTGCATTAGGATTTTGATTGTGAGCATTGATTGCATCTTCATCATCATGATGCTTGAGTTTTGAAAGAACTTCTTAGGGTGTCATCTCATCATAACCGAGCCTTTCCATGATCACAAACGCTAGCATGTTGTTCTTGGCTCTATAGGTCCTCAATATCTTTCTAGCAACCTTGTTGTCATCCCATTCGGTGCTTCCAAGAGCTCTTGTGTGGTTGACTAATGCCATAAGCCTATCAAACATGAATTGTGTTGTTTCATTTTGCAAGAACACAAATCTTTTTAATTCACCATGAAGTAACTCAATGTTGCCTTTTCTCACACTCTTATCTCCTTTAAATGACACTTTTAAGGTATCCCAAATCTACTTTGCACTTTCCATTTCATTCACCTTCCTAAACTTATTCAGACCTAGGCTTGACACAAGCAATGCTATGGCTTGTGTATTTTGATGGAGATGGTGCACTTCTTTTAGAGTTATCTCTCTATCTTCATCGGTAGGTATCATCGCACCAACATCCACAACTTCCTAAAGTCTTGCGGCAATGAGATGCATCTTTATTTTGTAAGACCAATTGGTGTATCTTGTTCAATCAAAGTGGGGTGGTTTGCCAATGTTGACAGAAGGAGTATGTAGAGGTGAACCTTTGATGAGTTGTCCATAGTCAAAGTTCATGTTCGCATATATTCCCTTTCCATGAGCATGCTCACTGGCTCCAACATCACTAGCGGCATCTCGGTTTGCTTCATTCTTGCCACTTGTTGTATCATCAACCTTCTTGCTTAATTCTTCCTTCATCTTGCTCATCTCATCTTGCATCTTCTTCATTTTATCTTAGAAAAACTTGACTTGAGCAGCCATCAACTCTTCAGCTATCTTCTTGGCCATCTCAGCGGCATCGGCTTGTATCTTGTCGAACTCCGACATTGTTTCTTCTCATGCGGTGAAGCGCTAAAAGAAGACCTTGCTTTGATACCAATTGAAAGGATCTAACAATGCCTAGAGGAGGATGAATAGGCGTATCTAAAAATTAACTGCAAATGCTAAGTTCAAATTTATCATTCAATGTCGGAAGTCCCGACAGTTTGGGTCAGAACTCCTAACATCGGCAGAAGTTCCATCACAAACTGTCAGAAGTCCCAACGCCTACGTTGAAAGGTCCTAATGGCTAGAGGGGGGTGAATAGCCTATTAAAAATCTACAACAACACTAAGGCAAGTGATAAGTAAATAAGATGGCGAAGCGAATTTTGCGCTAGCACTACACTTGTGTTGTAAGCCATCTACCCAATTCTAAAATTTATGATATTTAGTATATTACAACAAGACTAAGTCACTAATTTACACCTGGGTGAGCAAGCTAGCAAGAGAACTACAACTAAGGGCTACACTAACTAGTTTCAATTACCACAAGCTCTACACAAGTAGAGGCACAATATAATACAAGAGAGTGGTAGAGAGGTATACCGCCGTGGCAAGTGATCAATCAATGAATACCAAGGAGACAATCAAGACAACAATTTTTCCTCCGAAGTTCACTTGCTTGCCGGCAAGCTAGTCCCCGTTGTGGCGATTCACTCACTTGGAGGTTCACACGCTAATTGGCATCACACGCCAAAGCCACAACTGGGTGCCGCACAACCAACACAAGATGAGGATCACATAAGCCACGAGCAATCCACTAGAGTACCTTTTGGCTCTCCACCAGAGAAAGGTCAAGAGAATCCCACAACCAAGCCATTTAGGTGGCGGCAACCACCAAGAGTAACAAGCGAATCCCATAGCGAAACACGAACACCAAGTGCCTCTAGATACAATCACTCAAGCAATGCGCTTGGATTCACTCCCAATCTCACAAAGATGATGGGAGGGCTTTGGCTAAGCTTACAAGGTTGCTATGTCAATGCAAATAGCCAAAGGTATGAGCTCGAGCCGGCCAAACGCCTTATATAGGCGTCCCCTCAAAATAGAGCCGTTGGGCACCACGAGCAGCTCACTGCGTGGTGACCGGACACGCCGGTTAGATCGACCGGATGCTCGTCCCCCTATGTCTAGTCATGGGATCACGTGTCACAGCTTTAAATGTGCGCCATTCGATCCTAACGATCAACTCGATCACACGCTCAAATTAATAAACGATCGGACGCATCACGCTGAGATCGGACGCGGCTGCCCAGCGTCCGCTCGCGCCCTCGCCCGATGCACCAACCTAGTGACCTAACGCGCTAATGGAATGACCGGATGCTCTATCAACGCAGAGTCTGGTCACTTCCAGAGAGCATCTAGAACCACACTTTCTCAATCGGACGTGTCTGAGGGAGAATGACCAGACTTAGGGCTGAGTCCAGTCCTCACTGCCGCTATGCACCAATAGTTTTGCTGCCACATCACCATACGTCATCGTTGACCGGACCCAGAGGCTGCGCATCCGATCACTTCCTCGCGCCAGTGTTCAGTCAACTAGGCCGAGACCGCGCCACTGCTCCACTACTGACCGGACGCGCAGGTCTAGCGTCCGGTCAGCACATTAACCTCCTCGACTTCCCAAACTTCACCACCCTTGCTTAATATATGCTAACCACCAAGTGTATCACCTTGTGCATGTGTGTTAGCATATTTTCACAAACATTTTTAAGGGTGTTAGCACTCACTAGAATCTAAATGCATATGCAATGAGTTAGAGCATCTAGTGACACTTTGACAACCACATTTCGATATGAGTCTCACCCCTCTAAATAGTATGGCTATCAATCCTAAATGTGATCACACTCACTAAGTGTCTCGATCACTAAACCAAAAAAGCTCCTATCAAGTTTCACCTTTGCCTTGAGCTTTTTGTTTTTCTCTTTCTTCTTTTCTAAGCCGAGCACTTGATCATCACCATGGTCACACCATTATCATGATCTTCACCACTTGCTCCATTACTTGGAATGTGCTACCTATCTCATGATCACTTTGATAAACTAGGTTAGCACTTAGGGTTTCATCAATTCACCAAAACCAAACTAGAGCTTTCATACGTGAACTACAAAAGTAGTGCCAAATTTAACTTTATGGATAAATAATCTCACAACCTCACTTCCTAGTGGTTTGGTGAAAATGTTGGGTCACTCTCTTGACGTCGAAATGCCTCCAAAGCGTAGATCGAGTCCAAACCCTAAAATAAAGTTTGGAAGAGAGAGACAAACACAAACAAAAGTGATAGCACAAGTCTCAACAACAACAAGCTCGTAGGATACAAGGATTTATCCAGAGGTTTGGTAATCCCCACAAAGGAGCTCCTACGTCCTCGTTGTTGAGGTGACCACAAAGGTCAAAGTCTCTTTCACCTTCTTGCCTCTCTCAAAGCAACCACAAAGGTCACTCGAGGTTTCCACTAAGAAATCGAGGGTAATACAAACTTCCCAAGGCTCTTCCATAAGATGGAAGCTCTTGGGCAACACCTAGCCGGCTAGGAGCAAAGCCCCAAGAGTAATAGATGCAAAATCAACTGGCTTGACGAAGAAATCAATTGCTCAAACTAGCCAAAGTGATTCTCACTCAATCTACTCTCCTATCACTCAAATCCTTAGGGGAATCGAAGTTAGGAGCAAAGGAGAGATGAGAGGGAAGCCCTAAATGCTTGAGAGTTGTTTTGGCCATGAGTATTTTGCAATGAATGAGTGAGTCCCAGTTAGAAGAGGGGAGAGAGCTATTTATACTCAAGGTAGAAATCCAACCGTTCAGATCTACGTCGGAAGTTCCGACGCATATCTTGGGAATTCCGACCTATAAAGAAAACACTGTTCACACAAGGTCAAAGTCCGCACGAGCTAGTCAATGTCAGAACTCCCGACTTACGTCAGGACTTCCCACTGTTGGGACTTCCAACGGGCGCAGTCAGCCGGCTAGCTAAAGTCCAGGTGTCGGGACTCCTGACTTGGGTCAAGAGTTTCGACTCACGTCGGGACTTCCGACGGCCACGGTCATTGCGCAGGCTAAGTGACTGGGCATGAGGACTTCCAGCGTGAGTCGTGACTTCCGATACCAAGAGTCACCAAAAACTATTCTATGTGCTCATGAAGTGCTAGAGTGTCTCTCTTTTGATTTTATTTTTATGCTTGAGCACTCTATCTTCCTCAGACCAACTAAGTTTGCATC
Organism: Miscanthus floridulus; assembly: GCF_019320115.1. Lineage (NCBI taxonomy): Eukaryota > Viridiplantae > Streptophyta > Magnoliopsida > Poales > Poaceae > Miscanthus > Miscanthus floridulus. The sequence continues at coordinate 156,789,233 of NC_089581.1, forward strand.
ACTCTTTATAGTGCGGCGGATCCTAAACTCAAAACAAAATATAAAACCCTTGGAGAGCGCTTTGAGTTTGTCCGCCTTTACAACTTCAAGAATTGAGGGATATCATTTCATCTTTATCAACTCTTTGAATCTTTAATGGGACTAATAGCTACGATATATCTCATTAAAGTCACATTAGTCCTTAATTTGGATGTCATCAATACACCAAAACCCACATAGGAAGCAAATGCACTTTCAGTCCCTAATCCATCTTCTACATGATGAGATTTGTTCATCCCAAATCCATCCTCTATAGGCTGAGATTAGTTCATCTTCATCTATTTTTTCACCAAAGATTTGGTCCTCGACTAGACTGTGGCGATTTCTTTATACAAAATGCAACAATTGGCAAGATTAGTATATCATGGTTAGTTACAAGTAGTTATCATCTTATATTCTACTGTGGCATGCTATTAATAACTGACTCTGCAATTGATTATGAAGCAAACATATGTAAAAAAATTGAGGCTAGGATGGTCAAGTAGCAGGCTTGCTACAAATATACAAGTGCCATGCCAGTACGAAGAAAATGCAAGAAAGTGGTCCTAGTCACTTGTGCTGTTAGAGCACTCCGATGGCATGCATTAGTATTTGTTCTTGTGCTTCTCATGTGCAGTTGAGCCTGAGACTCAAAGAATCATTGGTGTCTCTATATTATACTTTGGAGTCAGCACACGTTTTGATAAACAAATGGTAGTACTGATGTAGACAAGGCCTGATCTTTCGATAGGTATCATAGCGTCGATTGGTGGAGACTCAACGTTCACGATCTAAGCTTCGAACCAAGACTGATTCGGACCTCCACAACCGTTACACCACTGCTCCATTGGTTATCAACCACGCGAACGCAATTGACCTCGCCGAGAAGGCTTTCCTACAAGCGAATCGAGAACACAAGCAAGAACAGGTAAAACACAATCTAAAATTACAAATAAATATGAGGCTCTAAACCTGAAGAAGAAGTTCAAGTCTTTATTCGAAAGGACAAGAACAAGTGCCCTGGTTCAACAGCAAACGATCTTAGTGATACAGTTGCAGCAAACAATGTTTGTTTCACGTGAAAAACTAGAACGCAACAAAACTCCAAACCCTAAGAAGAGCGACGGCTGCTAATTATAGACCTTGGGATGTCACCCCCCTGGACGCGCGGACGTTGACTTGTTTTGACGATTTCCGTTGACTTCGGATGAGTTTTGACGTGAAACAAAGTCATTGGATAGCTTATCAAGTTATCTTTCCAAGCATATCTGGATTATTGAAAACGGAGTTCGTATACGTCCTGGGCGTTGATTTTATTCGGGACTGCTCCTGAAATCTGAGATGGACTCCAACTTCAGATGGACTAGGTCTCCACCATGAGGAAGACGAGTTGGACGCCCATCCTGGACCTTCTCCTCTCATTGGCTTGTACGTGGCGGAGTGATGTCCTCATCAAGTACTGCTTAACAATGTTAAAGGTGACAAAGCACTGATAACAACACCCATTCTATCTATTCTCAAAAGCTCCTGCCTTTTCACTAATTGAAAATTGGAATTAAAGTACAGATCTAGAAGTTTTTTCAACGGTTTTTTATGCATCTGCTTGCTCCAGCATGTAGGATTTTTAACCTTTCGGCTTACCCTAAAAATGGCACTATTCAGCTTATTTTTTCAGCTGGAATAGTATTTTTCTCTCACAACATTTCAGCCGGAACAGTGTTTTCAGCCAAATTCAGCCAGCCGAACGGGGCCTTTGTCTCTGCCTTTTGTTTTGTGCTAGAATTTATAGCAAATGCATGTAGGTTGTAGTATGCGTGAAGATTCGATTTATGCTTGTGGCATACAGATTGTTCCCTCAAAGCTAGAAGATATATATTGTGGCTTGCAGATTACATGTCGTCCTAATTTATATATTTCCTCATGACTGAATACAATATCTACAATTGTTAAGCTCCGAAATTTATTACACTGTTAAGCATTAAGTAGTTAGTCCACTTACCTGACCAAAAGCATTTTCAATTGTTAATCTTTAAAATTTTCTCTATGTACGAGGATGATAGTACATACCTTTGAGTTTTCAATTATCTACATCATTCATTTTTCTTGACGACTTCTGAATTTTCATATATTTCTGCAACACTCTAGTATGTCTAGGTCTCCAAAATCAATCTATTTAAAGGTTTCTCTCTTAAACATTCGAACTAATGAACTTTATAATTAGTTGAAATAGTATTATTTTCTGTCAGTGTTTTGTCTAAATTTTCAGCTCGCTTATGCAAGAAATGTTCCTTTGTTTTTATTGGCCAGCATATAGCCTTATATCCATTATCCTCTTGTGTCATTGCAAAGTTTTAGTGTTCAGTTTATGCTTGTGGCATACAGATTGTTCTCCCAAAGCTAGCAGATATTGTGGCTTACATGATGAGTGAAGCTTCATATATTCACAAATCCTAGTGAAAGTTCAAGGCCGATTCTGCAACTCACTGTCCTTACTTCAAGGTATTTTTTGTTTGTATTGTCCAAGTTTCACTCTTTTGTGTTGGAGACCTTTTCTAATTTTTTGTTATTTGTTAGAGTTTTATAATTTACTATCGAAACATCTAGAAAGATCTGTTTCTGGGCGTAGTTCTAGGGCAGTACATTCTACCCTCCAGAGACATTAAACTATTGCCTACACTCAATTCTGAAAGAGCACGACGGATTCAAAACACATTGCTAGATAGGTGTGCAGGCCATGGTTATGCTGCTGGTGCTTGTGAGAGACATCCTAGCACCATAGGTTGCGATGGTTTTGCTGTACAATTTTAAACATATTACTTAATTATGCTTTGGATTTTAGCACTTTGTCAGATCTTATGTATGACCATTAACTCATTTGGCTTTAGTCAGGTCTTTTGAAAATATGTTTTGAAAATAGGTATATGGATCGTAGGCCCTTGAACTTATCTCGTGGTGCCACTTAAGTCCACAAACTCTCTAATCGTACTTCTGGCACCCTAATGTTGTTTAAGTATACCACTTAGGTCCATAACTCAACGGATCAAGGATTACAGTTCTAGAAGTTTTTTCAACAGTTTTTTATGCATCTGCTTGCTCCAGCATGTAGGATTTTTAACCTTTCGGCTTACCCTAAAAACGGCACTATTCAGCTTGTTTTTTCAGCCGAAACAGTGTTTTTCTCTCACAATATTTCAGTCGGAACAGTGTTTTTCAGCCAAATTCAGCCAGCCGAACGGGGCCTTTGTCTCTGCCTTTTGTTTTGTGCTAGAATTTATAGCAAATGCATGTAGGTTGTAGTATGCGTGAAGATTCGATTTATGCTTGTGGCATACAGATTGTTCCCTCAAAGCTAGAAGATATATATTGTGGCTTGCAGATTACATGTCGTCCTAATTTATATATTTCCTCATGACTGAATACAATATCTACAATTGTTAAGCTCCGAAATTTATTACAGTGTTAAGCATTAAGTAGTTAGTCCACTTACCTGACCAAAAGCATTTTCAATTGTTAATCTTCAAAATTTTCTCTATGTACGAGGATGACAGTACATACCTTTGAGTTTTCAATTATCTACATCATTCATTTTTCTTGACGACTTCTGAATTTTCATATATTTCTGCAACACTCTAGTATGTCTAGGTCTCCAAAATCAATCTATTTAAAGGTTTCTCTCTTAAACATTCGAACTAATGAACTTTATAATTAGTTGAAATAGTATTATTTTCTGTCAGTGTTTTGTCTAAATTTTCAGCTCGCTTATGCAAGAAATGTTCCTTTGTTTTTATTGGCCAGCATATAGCCTTATATCCATTATCCTCTTGTGTCATTGCAAAGTTTTAGTGTTCAGTTTATGCTTGTGGCATACAGATTGTTCTCCCAAAGCTAGCAGATATTGTGGCTTACATGATGAGTGAAGCTTCATATATTCACAAATCCTAGTGAAAGTTCAAGGCCGATTCTGCAACTCACTGTCCTTACTTCAAGGTATTTTTTTGTTTGTATTGTCCAAGTTTCACTCTTTTGTGTTGGAGACCTTTTCTAATTTTTTGTTATTTGTTAGAGTTTTCTAATTTACTATCGAAACATCTAGAAAGATCTGTTTCTGGGCGTAGTTCTAGGGCAGTACATTCTACCCTTCAGAGACATTAAACTATCGCCTACACTCAATTCTGAAAGAGCACGACGGATTCAAAACACATTGCTAGATAGGTGTGCAGGCCATGGTTATGCTGCTGGTGCTTGTGAGAGACATCCTAGCACCACAGGTTGCGATGGTTTTGCTGTACAATTTTAAACATATTACTTAATTATGCTTTGGATTTTAGCACTTTGTCAGATCTTATGTATGACCATTAACTCATTTGGCTTTAGTCAGGTCTTTTGAAAATATGTTTTCAAAAGAGGTATATGGATCGTAGGCCCTTGAACTTATCTCGTGGTGCCACTTAAGTCCACAAACTCTCTAATCGTACTTCTGGCACCCTAATGTTGTTTAAGTATACCACTTAGGTCCATAACTCAACGGATCAAGGATTACAGTTCTAGAAGATTTTTCAATAGTTTTTTATGCATCTGCTTGCTCCAGCATGTAAGATTTTTAACCTTTCGGCTTACCCTAAAAACGGCACTATTCAGCTTGTTTTTTCAGCCGAAACAGTGTTTTCTCTCACAACATTTCAGTCGGAACAGTGTTTTTCAGCCAAATTCAGCCAGCCGAAAGGGGCCTTTGTCTCTGCCTTTTGTTTTGTGCTAGAATTTATAGCAAATGCATGTAGGTTGTAGTATGCGTGAAGATTCGATTTATGCTTGTGGCATACAGATTGTTCCCTCAAAGCTAGAAGATATATATTGTGGCTTGTAGATTACATGTCGTCCTAATTTATATATTTCCTCATGACTGAATACAATATCTACAATTGTTTAAGCTCCGAAATTTATTACAGTGTTAAGCATTAAGTAGTTAGTCCACTTACCTGACCAAAAGCATTTTCAATTGTTAATCTTTAAAATTTTCTCTATGTACGAGGATGACAGTACATACCTTTGAGTTTTCAATTATCTACATCATTCATTTTTCTTGACGACTTCTGAATTTTCATATATTTCTGCAACACTCTAGTATGTCTAGGTCTCCAAAATCAATCTATTTAAAGGTTTCTCTCTTAAACATTCGAACTAATGAACTTTATAATTAGTTGAAATAGTATTATTTTCTGTCAGTGTTTTGTCTAAATTTTTAGCTCGCTTATGCAAGAAATGTTCCTTTGTTTTTATTGGCCATCATATAGCCTTATATCCATTATCCTCTTGTGTCATTGCAAAGTTTTAGTGTTCAGTTTATGCTTGTGGCATACAGATTGTTCTCCCAAAGCTAGCAGATATTGTGGCTTACATGATGAGTGAAGCTTCATATATTCACAAATCCTAGTGAAAGTTCAAGGCCGATTCTGCAACTCACTGTCCTTACTTCAAGGTATTTTTTTGTTTGTATTGTCCAAGTTTCACTCTTTTGTGTTGGAGACCTTTTCTAATTTTTTGTTATTTGTTAGAGTTTTCTAATTTACTATCGAAACATCTAGAAAGATCTGTTTCTGGGCGTAGTTCTAGGGCAGTACATTCTACCCTTCAGAGACATTAAACTATCGCCTACACTCAATTCTGAAAGAGCACGACGGATTCAAAACACATTGCTAGATAGGTGTGCAGGCCATGGTTATGCTGCTGGTGCTTGTGAGAGACATCCTAGCACCACAGGTTGCGATGGTTTTGCTGTACAATTTTAAACATATTACTTAATTATGCTTTGGATTTTAGCACTTTGTCAGATCTTATGTATGACCATTAACTCATTTGGCTTTAGTCAGGTCTTTTGAAAATATGTTTTGAAAAGAGGTATATGGATCGTAGGCCCTTGAACTTATCTCGTGGTGCCACTTAAGTCCACAAACTCTCTAATCGTACTTCTGGCACCCTAATGTTGTTTAAGTATACCACTTAGGTCCATAACTCAACGGATCAAGGATTACAGTTCTAGAAGATTTTTCAACAGTTTTTTATGCATCTGCTTGCTCCAGCATGTAGGATTTTTAACCTTTCGGCTTACCCTAAAAATGGCACTATTCAGCTTGTTTTTTCAGCCGAAACAGTGTTTTCTCTCACAACATTTCAGTCGGAACAGTGTTTTTCAGCCAAATTCAGCCAGCCGAACGGGGCCTTTGTCTCTGCCTTTTGTTTTGTGCTAGAATTTATAGCAAATGCATGTAGGTTGTAGTATGCGTGAAGATTCGATTTATGCTTGTGGCATACAGATTGTTCCCTCAAAGCTAGAAGATATATATTGTGGCTTGCAGATTACATGTCGTCCTAATTTATATATTTCCTCATGACTGAATACAATATCTACAATTGTTTAAGCTCCGAAATTTATTACAGTGTTAAGCATTAAGTAGTTAGTCCACTTACCTGACCAAAAGCATTTTCAATTGTTAATCTTTAAAATTTTCTCTATGTACGAGGATGACAGTACATACCTTTGAGTTTTCAATTATCTACATCATTCATTTTTCTTGACGACTTCTGAATTTTCATATATTTCTGCAACACTCTAGTATGTCTAGGTCTCCAAAATCAATCTATTTAAAGGTTTCTCTCTTAAACATTCGAACTAATGAACTTTATAATTAGTTGAAATAGTATTATTTTCTGTCAGTGTTTTGACTAAATTTTTAGCTCGCTTATGCAAGAAATGTTCCTTTGTTTTTATTGGCCATCATATAGCCTTATATCCATTATCCTCTTGTGTCATTGCAAAGTTTTAGTGTTCAGTTTATGCTTGTGGCATACAGATTGTTCTCCCAAAGCTAGCAGATATTGTGGCTTACATGATGAGTGAAGCTTCATATATTCACAAATCCTAGTGAAAGTTCAAGGCCGATTCTGCAACTCACTGTCCTTACTTCAAGGTATTTTTTGTTTGTATTGTCCAAGTTTCACTCTTTTGTGTTGGAGACCTTTTCTAATTTTTTGTTATTTGTTAGAGTTTTCTAATTTACTATCGAAACATCTAGAAAGATCTGTTTCTGGGCGTAGTTCTAGGGCAGTACATTCTACCCTTCAGAGACATTAAACTATCGCCTACACTCAATTCTGAAAGAGCACGACGGATTCAAAACACATTGCTAGATAGGTGTGCAGGCCATGGTTATGCTGCTGGTGCTTGTGAGAGACATCCTAGCACCACAGGTTGCGATGGTTTTGCTGTACAATTTTAAACATATTACTTAATTATGCTTTGGATTTTAGCACTTTGTCAGATCTTATGTATGACCATTAACTCATTTGGCTTTAGTCAGGTCTTTTGAAAATATGTTTTCAAAAGAGGTATATGGATCGTAGGTCCTTGAACTTATCTCGTGGTGCCACTTAAGTCCACAAACTCTCTAATCGTACTTCTGGCACCCTAATGTTGTTTAAGTATACCACTTAGGTCCATAACTCAACGGATCAAGGATTACAATTCTAGAAGATTTTTCAATAATTTTTTATGCATCTGCTTGCTCCAGCATGTAGGATTTTTAACCTTTCGGCTTACCCTAAAAACGGCACTATTCAGCTTGTTTTTTCAGCCGAAACAGTGTTTTTCTCTCACAATATTTCAGTCGGAACAGTGTTTTTCAGCCAAATTCAGCCAGCCGAACGGGGCCTTTGTCTCTGCCTTTTGTTTTGTGCTAGAATTTATAGCAAATGCATGTAGGTTGTAGTATGCGTGAAGATTCGATTTATGCTTGTGGCATACAGATTGTTCCCTCAAAGCTAGAAGATATATATTGTGGCTTGCAGATTACATGTCGTCCTAATTTATATATTTCCTCATGACTGAATACAATATCTACAATTGTTTAAGCTCCGAAATTTATTACAGTGTTAAGCATTAAGTAGTTAGTCCACTTACCTGACCAAAAGCATTTTCAATTGTTAATCTTTAAAATTTTCTCTATGTACGAGGATGACAGTACATACCTTTGAGTTTTCAATTATCTACATCATTCATTTTTCTTGACGACTTCTGAATTTTCATATATTTCTGCAACACTCTAGTATGTCTAGGTCTCCAAAATCAATCTATTTAAAGGTTTCTCTCTTAAACATTCGAACTAATGAACTTTATAATTAGTTGAAATAGTATTATTTTCTGTCAGTGTTTTGTCTAAATTTTTAGCTCGCTTATGCAAGAAATGTTCCTTTGTTTTTATTGGCCATCATATAGCCTTATATCCATTATCCTCTTGTGTCATTGCAAAGTTTTAGTGTTCAGTTTATGCTTGTGGCATACAGATTGTTCTCCCAAAGCTAGCAGATATTGTGGCTTACATGATGAGTGAAGCTTCATATATTCACAAATCCTAGTGAAAGTTCAAGGCCGATTCTGCAACTCACTGTCCTTACTTCAAGGTATTTTTTTGTTTGTATTGTCCAAGTTTCACTCTTTTGTGTTGGAGACCTTTTCTAATTTTTTGTTATTTGTTAGAGTTTTCTAATTTACTATCGAAACATCTAGAAAGATCTGTTTCTGGGCGTAGTTCTAGGGCAGTACATTCTACCCTTCAGAGACATTAAACTATCGCCTACACTCAATTCTGAAAGAGCACGACGGATTCAAAACACATTGCTAGATAGGTGTGCAGGCCATGGTTATGCTGCTGGTGCTTGTGAGAGACATCCTAGCACCACAGGTTGCGATGGTTTTGCTGTACAATTTTAAACATATTACTTAATTATGCTTTGGATTTTAGCACTTTGTCAGATCTTATGTATGACCATTAACTCATTTGGCTTTAGTCAGGTCTTTTGAAAATATGTTTTGAAAAGAGGTATATGGATCGTAGGCCCTTGAACTTATCTCGTGGTGCCACTTAAGTCCACAAACTCTCTAATCGTACTTCTGGCACCCTAATGTTGTTTAAGTATACCACTTAGGTCCATAACTCAACGGATCAAGGATTACAGTTCTAGAAGATTTTTCAACAGTTTTTTATGCATCTGCTTGCTCCAGCATGTAGGATTTTTAACCTTTCGGCTTACCCTAAAAACGGCACTATTCAGCTTGTTTTTTCAGCCGAAACAGTGTTTTCTCTCACAACATTTCAGTCGGAACAGTGTTTTTCAGCCAAATTCAGCCAGCCGAACGGGGCCTTTGTCTCTGCCTTTTGTTTTGTGCTAGAATTTATAGCAAATGCATGTAGGTTGTAGTATGCGTGAAGATTCGATTTATGCTTGTGGCATACAGATTGTTCCCTCAAAGCTAGAAGATATATATTGTGGCTTGTAGATTACATGTCGTCCTAATTTATATATTTCCTCATGACTGAATACAATATCTACAATTGTTTAAGCTCCGAAATTTATTACAGTGTTAAGCATTAAGTAGTTAGTCCACTTACCTGACCAAAAGCATTTTCAATTGTTAATCTTTAAAATTTTCTCTATGTACGAGGATGACAGTACATACCTTTGAGTTTTCAATTATCTACATCATTCATTTTTCTTGACGACTTCTGAATTTTCATATATTTCTACAACACTCTAGTATGTCTAGGTCTCCAAAATCAATCTATTTAAAGGTTTCTCTCTTAAACATTCGAACTAATGAACTTTATAATTAGTTGAAATAGTATTATTTTCTGTCAGTGTTTTGTCTAAATTTTTAGCTCGCTTATGCAAGAAATGTTCCTTTGTTTTTATTGGCCATCATATAGCCTTATATCCATTATCCTCTTGTGTCATTGCAAAGTTTTAGTGTTCAGTTTATGCTTGTGGCATACAGATTGTTCTCCCAAAGCTAGCAGATATTGTGGCTTACATGATGAGTGAAGCTTCATATATTCACAAATCCTAGTGAAAGTTCAAGGCCGATTCTGCAACTCACTGTCCTTACTTCAAGGTATTTTTTTGTTTGTATTGTCCAAGTTTCACTCTTTTGTGTTGGAGACCTTTTCTAATTTTTTGTTATTTGTTAGAGTTTTCTAATTTACTATCGAAACATCTAGAAAGATCTGTTTCTGGGCGTAGTTCTAGGGCAGTACATTCTACCCTTCAGAGACATTAAACTATCGCCTACACTCAATTCTGAAAGAGCACGACGGATTCAAAACACATTGCTAGATAGGTGTGCAGGCCATGGTTATGCTGCTGGTGCTTGTGAGAGACATCCTAGCACCACAGGTTGCGATGGTTTTGCTGTACAATTTTAAACATATTACTTAATTATGCTTTGGATTTTAGCACTTTGTCAGATCTTATGTATGACCATTAACTCATTTGGCTTTAGTCAGGTCTTTTGAAAATATGTTTTGAAAAGAGGTATATGGATCGTAGGCCCTTGAACTTATCTCGTGGTGCCACTTAAGTCCACAAACTCTCTAATCGTACTGCTGGCACCCTAATGTTGTTTAAGTATACCACTTAGGTCCATAACTCAACGGATCAAGGATTACAGTTCTAGAAGATTTTTCAACAGTTTTTTATGCATCTGCTTGCTCCAGCATGTAGGATTTTTAACCTTTCGGCTTACCCTAAAAATGGCACTATTCAGCTTGTTTTTTCAGCCGAAACAGTGTTTTCTCTCACAATATTTCAGTCGGAACAGTGTTTTTCAGCCAAATTCAGCCAGCCGAACGGGGCCTTTGTCTCTGCCTTTTGTTTTGTGCTAGAATTTATAGCAAATGCATGTAGGTTGTAGTATGCGTGAAGATTCGATTTATGCTTGTGGCATACAGATTGTTCCCTCAAAGCTAGAAGATATATATTGTGGCTTGCAGATTACATGTCGTCCTAATTTATATATTTCCTCATGACTGAATACAATATCTACAATTGTTTAAGCTCCGAAATTTATTACAGTGTTAAGCATTAAGTAGTTAGTCCACTTACCTGACCAAAAGCATTTTCAATTGTTAATCTTTAAAATTTTCTCTATGTACGAGGATGACAGTACATACCTTTGAGTTTTCAATTATCTACATCATTCATTTTTCTTGACGACTTCTGAATTTTCATATATTTCTGCAACACTCTAGTATGTCTAGGTCTCCAAAATCAATCTATTTAAAGGTTTCTCTCTTAAACATTCGAACTAATGAACTTTATAATTAGTTGAAATAGTATTATTTTCTGTCAGTGTTTTGTCTAAATTTTTAGCTCGCTTATGCAAGAAATGTTCCTTTGTTTTTATTGGCCATCATATAGCCTTATATCCATTATCCTCTTGTGTCATTGCAAAGTTTTAGTGTTCAGTTTATGCTTGTGGCATACAGATTGTTCTCCCAAAGCTAGCAGATATTGTGGCTTACATGATGAGTGAAGCTTCATATATTCACAAATCCTAGTGAAAGTTCAAGGCCGATTCTGCAACTCACTGTCCTTACTTCAAGGTATTTTTTGTTTGTATTGTCCAAGTTTCACTCTTTTGTGTTGGAGACCTTTTCTAATTTTTTGTTATTTGTTAGAGTTTTCTAATTTACTATCGAAACATCTAGAAAGATCTGTTTCTGGGCGTAGTTCTAGGGCAGTACATTCTACCCTTCAGAGACATTAAACTATCGCCTACACTCAATTCTGAAAGAGCACGACGGATTCAAAACACATTGCTAGATAGGTGTGCAGGCCATGGTTATGCTGCTGGTGCTTGTGAGAGACATCCTAGCACCACAGGTTGCGATGGTTTTGCTGTACAATTTTAAACATATTACTTAATTATGCTTTGGATTTTAGCACTTTGTCAGATCTTATGTATGACCATTAACTCATTTGGCTTTAGTCAGGTCTTTTGAAAATATGTTTTGAAAAGAGGTATATGGATCGTAGGCCCTTGAACTTATCTCGTGGTGCCACTTAAGTCCACAAACTCTCTAATCGTACTGCTGGCACCCTAATGTTGTTTAAGTATACCACTTAGGTCCATAACTCAACGGATCAAGGATTACAGTTCTAGAAGATTTTTCAACAGTTTTTTATGCATCTGCTTGCTCCAGCATGTAGGATTTTTAACCTTTCGGCTTACCCTAAAAATGGCACTATTCAGCTTGTTTTTTCAGCCGAAACAGTGTTTTCTCTCACAATATTTCAGTCGGAACAGTGTTTTTCAGCCAAATTCAGCCAGCCGAACGGGGCCTTTGTCTCTGCCTTTTGTTTTGTGCTAGAATTTATAGCAAATGCATGTAGGTTGTAGTATGCGTGAAGATTCGATTTATGCTTGTGGCATACAGATTGTTCCCTCAAAGCTAGAAGATATATATTGTGGCTTGCAGATTACATGTCGTCCTAATTTATATATTTCCTCATGACTGAATACAATATCTACAATTGTTTAAGCTCCGAAATTTATTACAGTGTTAAGCATTAAGTAGTTAGTCCACTTACCTGACCAAAAGCATTTTCAATTGTTAATCTTTAAAATTTTCTCTATGTACGAGGATGACAGTACATACCTTTGAGTTTTCAATTATCTACATCATTCATTTTTCTTGACGACTTCTGAATTTTCATATATTTCTGCAACACTCTAGTATGTCTAGGTCTCCAAAATCAATCTATTTAAAGGTTTCTCTCTTAAACATTCGAACTAATGAACTTTATAATTAGTTGAAATAGTATTATTTTCTGTCAGTGTTTTGTCTAAATTTTTAGCTCGCTTATGCAAGAAATGTTCCTTTGTTTTTATTGGCCATCATATAGCCTTATATCCATTATCCTCTTGTGTCATTGCAAAGTTTTAGTGTTCAGTTTATGCTTGTGGCATACAGATTGTTCTCCCAAAGCTAGCAGATATTGTGGCTTACATGATGAGTGAAGCTTCATATATTCACAAATCCTAGTGAAAGTTCAAGGCCGATTCTGCAACTCACTGTCCTTACTTCAAGGTATTTTTTGTTTGTATTGTCCAAGTTTCACTCTTTTGTGTTGGAGACCTTTTCTAATTTTTTGTTATTTGTTAGAGTTTTCTAATTTACTATCGAAACATCTAGAAAGATCTGTTTCTGGGCGTAGTTCTAGGGCAGTACATTCTACCCTTCAGAGACATTAAACTATCGCCTACACTCAATTCTGAAAGAGCACGACGGATTCAAAACACATTGCTAGATAGGTGTGCAGGCCATGGTTATGCTGCTGGTGCTTGTGAGAGACATCCTAGCACCACAGGTTGCGATGGTTTTGCTGTACAATTTTAAACATATTACTTAATTATGCTTTGGATTTTAGCACTTTGTCAGATCTTATGTATGACCATTAACTCATTTGGCTTTAGTCAGGTCTTTTGAAAATATGTTTTGAAAAGAGGTATATGGATCGTAGGCCCTTGAACTTATCTCGTGGTGCCACTTAAGTCCACAAACTCTCTAATCGTACTTCTGGCACCCTAATGTTGTTTAAGTATACCACTTAGGTCCATAACTCAACGGATCAAGGTTTTTGCCGACGTGGCGGGGACAGAGCGCACGTGAGCCGCGCATGAGTGGTCATGGCGCCTGCTGCATGCGGCGGAGGACGTGGACATGGACGTGGTCGCTCTTCTCTGTCACCTCTACTAGGCTACCTCCTCGTCTTCTCGCTGCTCTGCCTCCGCGCCGTCGTCTGCCTCTGCGCCGTCGCTATGCCTCCGCGAGGTGCTCCTCGTGCTGCAGCGCTTCAAGGCGCTGGCCGCCGACTGCGCCGCGCGGAGCCGGATGCGGCGGCTGCTGCAGTCGGACGAGATCATGGAGGAGGTAAGGGAGCTGCACCAGGACCTGGCCACGCTGCTCGACCTCCTGCCGGGCATCGAGCTGGGCCTTGCCGATAACGTCATCGACCTGCTGGACCTCGCGTCGCTCTAGTGCAGGCGGTTCGCGCCAGTGCAGACGGACACCATGATCGTGCTCGTCGGGTTGCTGCGGTACGCCAAGTGCGTCCTGTTCAGCGCCACGCCCCGGCCTTCTTCGGATTCCAAGCCGGACCCCGAGGTCGACGAAGAAGGGGAGCCCCCGGCGCCGCCACTGGACTTTCGCTGCCCCATCACCCTCGATATCATGTGCGAGCCCGTCGTTGTCGCCAGCGGCCTGACGTACGACCAGGACTCCATCTTCTGGTGGTTTGACTCCGGCAAGTCAACGTTCCTCGTGAAGAAGCTCTCCATCTCCTTCTCCCCGGACGCGGCCAACCACGTCGTGCATGAGATCCGGCTGTTGTCCAAGTCCGGCACCGACAACTGCGCATTCATCGGGGAGGCCGGTGCCGTGCCGCTGCTCAACCTCTCCATCCTCGAGGCCAACAAGAAGCGCATCATGCACGTCGAGGGCGCCGTGGAGGCGGTCGCCCACATCCTTAGCTCCGGCGCGACGTGGCGCGCCAAGGAGAATGCGGCGGCCGTCGTACTTAGCCTCACGTCCGTGCACACCTACCGGCGCCGCCTCGGTCGAAACCTGTCCATCGTGGAGAAGCTGGAGCATCTGGTCCGCACCGGTCCGACGAGCACCAAGAAAGACGTGCTGGCCGCGCTGCCGTCGCTGGCGGGCGAGAGGGAGAACGTGGGAAAGCTCATGGACGCTGGCATCGCGCAGGCGACGCTGTCCGCAATCAGCGAGGAGGAGACTACGGCCGTGGTGCTGGCCACGCTGGCAAAGCGCGGCGGCGCGGAGGCGATCATGGGCATCGACAGCGCCGTGGCGCGGCTGGTGGCCGAGATGCGGCGCGACACGGAGTGGGCCAGGGAGAACATGACGGCGGCGCTGGTGCTCCTGTGCTGACGGCTGGGCGCGCGCGTGGTGACGCAGGTGATGGCCGTGCCCGACGTGGAGTGGGCCATCTGGGAGCTGATGGGCACCGGCACGAAGCGCGCGCCGCTCCTGCCACCTCTCCAGCCGCTCCTGCCGCCTCTCCATGGACCGCCTCGCGCGCAGCTTCCTGGCGAGGAAGAAGGCGGCGATAGGAGCGGCCGGAGAGGCTCACGTGCGCATGCAGCAGGCGTCATGACCACTCACGCGTGGCTCACGTGCGCTCTGTCCCCGTCACGTCGGCAAAAACCTTGATCCGTTGAGTTATGGACCTAAGTGGCATACTTAAACAGCATTAGGGTGTCAAAAGTACGATTAGAGAGTTTGTGGACCTAAGTGGCACCACGAGACAAGTTTATGGGCCTACGATGCATATACCTCTTTTGAAAAAAAAATATACTAGCTTCAAGTGTTAGCAATGTGTCCTGCATCAAAATGGAGTGTCGAGAGCAATCGTGGGAGGAAAATTTGTGCCAAGTTGACATCTCTGCTGAAGAACTCAACACTACAAGTGTTGTTGGACAATCAACCAGTGAGAACGTACTATGACCTTCCCACACTCGTTGAGCCAGATTTAGGGCCTCAAACATGCCCTATTTTGTTGCACGCGGTGGCTCCATTGGACTTATGGAGCGTGACACATCTATTGAAAATATTGTTTTGGTTGAAGATGTGTCCGAGGAGGAAGCTGAGATGGGTATGGGTGTGACATTTAAGGACCCTATTGATATCCAGCATGTTCGGTTGGCTGGTTCGTATCGTTGCTGGTTCGTGAAAAAGTACTGCTGGCTGGTTTGTGTGAGAGAAAAATATTGTTCCAGCTGAAAACTTGCGATCGTTTACGACAAGCCACAGCCAAACGAACAGGCTGATCATCATCCCTTTGAATGGATCCTCTCAGTCTATTGATGAGACCAAGACAGAAGAGCCCAACCTGCCAAATAATCCTTCGGTGGATGAGCCATCTCAACTGGATATCGACATGAAAATCGAGGATTGTGCTGGTCCCCAGATACATCACCCACCGCTGGCCTGGTGACACCACTGACGAGACGCCGACGCAAGTCTCATGACAAATCAATGGTTCGCCGAAGTGCCCACCTTGTCAAGTATAAACAGCCTGTTCATTTGGACGTGTCTTGTCGTAAATGATCGTAAATTTTCAGCTAGAATAGTATTTTTTCTCACACAAACCAGCCAGCAGTACTTCTTCACGAACCAGCAACGATACGAACTAGCCAAACGAACAGGCTGAAAGTCATAAAAAACTTGGGGATTGTTAGGAATGATGGGAAGCCCAATGAGATGCAATTCAAGAATTTGCAGCGTGTGTGAAAGAACTATTGCTACCAGATCTCCTAGAGTCACTCATGCGTACAAAAGGTCGTGCTTTCTAGGATCTTGTGACGGGGATCTCTTTGCCTCTTCACTAGGCTTTGTTGTTTTGTTATCAGTTTAGTTCCGTTGCCTTTGTTGTTAACTTGGTAGTTGTTAACTTTGTCGTTGGTTGGCGGGAATCTCGTTGGCTCTTCGCTAGGGAAGGGAATAGAGAGATTGGGGAGAGCGTCGCCGCTCGTAAATCGTGGATCCCACGATGCAATCCGATCAAGCCCAAAGCTGACTCTTTGATGTGGGAATAAACCGACAAGGCCCAAGAGCCCAAACATGGGCACAGGGCCACCAGTCGTCTCTTCTGGTTGGCATTGGCACCATCAGCTCGGCCCATCCTCTGGAAGCCGCCCACGGGGCTCTATTGTTTAGATTGCAAATTTTTGCAATCTGGACATTATAGCATGTTTCGTTTGTATTTGACAAACTTTGTCCGATCAGGGACTAACTAGGCTTAAAAGATTCGTCTCGTGATTTATAACCAAATTGTGCGATTAGTTATTTTTTTACCTACATTTAATGCTCCATGCATGCGTCCAAAAATTGATGCGATGGAAAGAGAGTGAAAAAACTGGAACTTTGAAGTGATCTAGACAAGGCCCTGAAATGAATTTTGATTTGCAGTTTGACGATAAGCTAGTGCTAGGCCTTGTTTAGATTGCCTCAAAATTCTAAGTTTTTTCACTCTTTCTCCATCACATCAATTTTTGGAAGCATGCATGGAGCATTAAATGTAGGTAAAAAAAATAACTAATTACACAGTTTGGTTGTAAATCACGAGACGAATCTTTTGAGCCTAGTTAGTCCATGATCGGACAAAGTTTATCAAATACAAACGAAACGTGCTACAGTGTCCAAATTGCAAAAAATTACAATCTAAACAAGGCCCTGGTCTGTTTCATGGTCCATACTTTCAGTTCATGCATTGAGTGCTACAGTACAATAGTGGCCATGTTTAGTTCGTCCAAACTCCTGAATTGGGCACTATGTAAAAAGATATTTCCCGTCACATCAAACTTACGGTACATGCATGAAATACTAAATGTAGACGAAATCAAAAACTAATTGCACGGTTTGATTCTACTTTGCGAGACGAACATTTTAAGCCTAATTAGTTAATGGTCGAGCAATTATTACCGAATACAAAGGTGTGCTACAATGCATTCGGCGGCGCCGAATTCGGCCAAGCCAGTATTTGCATGGCCTGCCTAAGCCTAACAGTCTTGCGTCAGCATGAACCCGTAGTTAATGCGAGTTCAACATCGGCGGCGCAACTGATCTTTCTGGCTACTCCACTAGTCTACGAGACGAGAGAGGCATTTAAACTGAGGAAATCCTGGACGATTTGCTCAAAGACCAAGAGGACCGAGAACACCCCCATCCCAACCAGGACAGGCTTTGCACTGGTCAAGTCCTCTTTCTCCCTCTCGCCGTCTTTCTGGAGGTCTTCGTCCACGAGCCCGGCACTCGAGTCAGACAGCTTGGAGGAGCCGATAGCCCAGGCCATCAACGGAGGGAGGACACCATAGAGGATGGTCATGCAGTAGCCGCCCTGAACGTTCGTGTAGGAAGGAGCAGCACAGCAGTGCGTCAGGTCAATGGTCAATTCAGAGTGGGATGCTATGCTTGACTACGATGCCAGGCGTGTTTTGGTGCGCACTTACCGCGATGTCAGTAGCTATGGTGAACGAGTTGGGGACGGTAGTTGCGATGAGCATGGTCGGGACAACTACGATTCCGGTAGCAGCGTAGCCGAGCATGTTCTTCTCCAGAACCGATTCAGCACCAGGATGCTGCTGCTGCTGCGACGATCCATCTTCCTTGTGAAACCCAGCAACGCCTCTGTTGTTCTTGCCCTGCACTCGCCGCTTGTGTGGTCAGACCAAACACTGTACAGATCGATTGTAACTGTAACATCGAGACCATTTCATTAGCTTTTGTTTTTTAAGTGAAGCAGAACTGCATAACCATACGTGCTGTTGGGTTGGTGAAGAGGCTATGCTATTGGTCATTTGCTCGATGAAGAACTGGGAAGCCCCAAGCAGCGTGCCGATGAGCGACGTCCCGACGGCCAGGAGCGAGAACGTCTCCAGCACGGTGTGGCTCCATCTACAAACCAAACAAGCCTGTTTCAGTTGCAGGTTGCGGAAGTGAAATTGAACAGCGAGGCAGGCAGGCAGGGCAGGGCAGGATGCGGAGAGAGATGCGGCCATGCATGCAGGCACGTGGTTAGTACCACAGTGGCCAGCCTTACTCTGTCTTTAACATGTCCAGGACGTCAAACCCAGCGAGATCCGTGGTGGTGAGGCCGAGCGCGATGTCGTCCCACACGAGCAAGGACACCAGCGGCACGAGGCTGCCCACGAGGATGGACAGCCGGATCCTCGCGAGATCCCCTTCCAGGTACGCGCAGATCACTGCGAGAGATAGTAGATAGATCAGCGGCGCTTCATCAGTGTTTTGGTGCTGAACTGTTTCCTCGCGTGGAGAGAGTCGGTACGTACGGCGTGGGGTGGTTTACTCACTGGTTCGGAGGTGGGGTGTGGCCGGCTACCTACCTGGTGCGATGTCATGGAAGACCAGCGTGAAGATGATCACAGGCAACGCCGCCGGGACCAGCTCCCAGTTAGCGTTCGCTGGCAGGCTCAGGCCACCGCCGAGCGCCACTGCTGACACCTCAATCGTCAGCAGTAAACCTGTTGCAATAGACCGAGTTCATTTCATTACCCTTTTTCTTTAAGCTAGCTAAGGTTCATGAATTCATGATTCATGTAGTCTCCTACAGTCCGTTTGCTTATTAGTTTCAGCCAGAGCTTATCAACCAGCCAACAGCAGCAGCAGCCGGCTTATCAGCCCAAAAATCAACCAGCGAACAAACTGCTAGTACACGGCTAGGCGACATAGCAGCAAAGTGATGAACACGAACATGGCAAGGACTCGAGGCGCGTACAGTGTATGCTTTCGGCACAGTATTACTTGCCTGTACATCGTCGCTTTGTTGGGAAAAACCTTTGCAAACCGGGTATACTTAGGCCCCGTTTATTTCTCGTCTTGTCAAAACTTTAGCACTTTTAGTTTACTTTTTGGCAAAATGAATCTAAATAGTATGGGAAAAAAGAGTAAAACCTAGACCGCTAAACTTTTATTATTTACTATCCAAGAGGCTCAAAACTGGTTGCTCTGTTGGTTTGGCTGCCATGACTACTGGGCTGATTTATGGTGAGAGTTCGTTGGCTGAGCGAACAGGGCGTTGGGGGCGTGAGCCGTGGACGGTGTTTATTCAGAATAAAAAACAGCAGGGCGGGGCCTTAGAGCAAGGTTGGTTCCCGGATCGGTGTGTGTGAACTTTAATGCGGATGTAGGAAACGGCTTTGATGCACGCATGAATGATCAGTCTTAAATAACGGCTGTGGCAGCTTGTGGATGGCACGCACGTCTGTCATCCGGACGAGAGATCGCAGAGCAGCTTGCTAGTAGGAGTACAAAGTACTTTATACCTATCATAACGAAGGTCAGCAGCTGGTTCACCCGGTCGGTGACGGCCGTGCCGCCACCGGCGACGAGCATCGCGAGCGCGGCGGTGAAGGCGGCGCCGGAGACGGGCTCGGGCACGCCGGGCACCAGGCGCGACAGCACCTCGCCGGACTTGGACGCGTAGGCGACCATGGAGGTGTAGGACAGGAACAGGTACGTGGCGGTGGCCAGGTGCCCGCCCCACTCGCCCAGCGTCTCCTGCGCCATGCTCTTCACGGAGATCACCTCCAGGTCCACCAGCTCCCCGCGGCGGTGGTTCCCGCCGTCCTTGTTGCGCCGCCGCCGCCGCCGCAGGTGGACGTTGATCTCCGCGATGAGGAGGGCCTCCGCGACCAGGAACGCCCAGCACGTGACCATGCACGCCGCGCTCGGGACGAAGCCCTGCAACAATCAATTAAATTTTGCCAGCGGTCAGTGCTGGCTTTTCTGACGAAATGGGCGCTGGGCTGGATAAATGCAGATGTATGTTCGGTTCGGGAAATGTTTGGTGTTTGCAGATCATCGATCGAAAGCGCGCTCAGCTTGGTGGAATTAAACGCGGACGTTCATCGTGCCAACTAAAACCGAACAACATGCCATCGATTGAATGCTCGTAACTACAGGGTAGAGAAATTCAAAGTTGTAGGTATCACATGGGCTGTCATTCGAGGGTGTTGCACGGGACGTTCGAAATTAATAAAAAAATAAATTATAGAATCCGTTAGTAATCTGCGAGACGAATTTATTAAGCTTAATTAATTTATTATTAGCACTTGTGTTACGGTAGCACCATATTATCAAATCATGGACTAATTAAGCTTAAAAGATTCATCTCATAAAATAGTCGTAAACTGTGCAATTAGTTATTTTTTTAATCTATATTTAATACTTTATGTATATGTCTAAATATTTGATGGGACAGAGAATAAACTCTAGGGGACTTAAAAAAAAAAGGCCTCAGTTGGTTTCCTTGCCTGTCGAGGCTACGCGCTGTTCTCTACTGATTGGAACTACTGTTAACTGTTCAGTCTATTACTGCTGCTGTAGCAATTCGTTGTAGCCTGTAGGGATATTATAGAGAGAGTATAGAGAGAGAGAAAACAGAAAAGAAAGAGAGTTTAGCTGGTCCATTGTGAGAGCCAGTGGTACTGACAGCACCGATGCTACTGGGAGAAGGAAATCATTGTTCTAGCGGCATCATCGTGTGGCTTCGTTGTCAGGCGCCGTTTTAGCCATTTCGTTTGGTTTGGTAGACTAAAAAAGTTATTTTTAGTCTCTTTTAGTTAGAACATTTGATACAAAGTGACTAAAAGGTGAGATAGTCTAGACTTTAGTCTTATTTAGCAAACCTTCAGTGACTAATTGTTTAAATGCTCATTTAATCCTATTTAGTCATATTGTTTGATAAAAAGTGATTAAATAAGACTAAAATTAGTTAGCTAAACTTTAGCAGCTCAATCCAAAACCCCCTTATAGCTGCCTGTAACTTGGTAACGTTTTGTTTGGATGCTATCGGATTCACCAACATATGTGGATTGATGTAAATCCAATTGTATCCGAACATGGTCTAAGGGCTTGTTTGAATGCACGTGTATGCACCTCAATCCACATATATTGGTGTAGAATGAACTGGAATTTAGTTTAACTCCGCTCCAATCCACTTCGACGTATATAAATTAAGATGAATACATGCGCTTTCTTCCACAATAACGACGTGCCGCCCGGGCCATGCATGGTGGTTGAGGCTAGTTCGCTGGGTCTAATGGAACACAAACTCACCGCGGGCGCCGTGCGCTGCGGCACGGCGAGGATGCCGGACCCGATGCTGGTCCCAACGATCAGCGCCACGGCGCCGGCCACGCTCCCTCTCTTCTCGCCACGGGACGGCGACGCGGGAGCGGGGGCATCCGGCCCCGGCCGCAGCGCGGACCTCCCTTGGCCTTGGCCATTCGCGCGCACCACTCCTGGCCTTGGGTCGTCACGCGCGCTCCTGCACCGTGCACCCAGGCCACCGCCGCCGCAGAGGCTTCTCGGCACACGGACGCGTACCGCCGGGCAGCCGAACGTGGTGCGGCGGATCTTTGGGCACCGCGCCCCGCGGGCGATGGCCCCTTGCATCCGCGAGAATTTCTGGAGCGCTCGCACACACTCACAGTTCCGTGGAGAGGCTTCGAGAGGGGCATTCAACAGGTGGAGTGGCTGCGGCTGGAGCTGGACGTTCGCAATCTTTGGGTTGCAGTGGCTGTAGACGGCCGAGCCGAGAATCACTGCAGTTTGTGGCGCACGCCGCAGGAGCCGACGGGCACGGCAGTCCGGAGATTCTGGACCGAGCAGGGCGCGCCGAGCTCGGGATGGCGGGATCTGTGTGGCTAGGGCCGCGTTTAGTCCCGGCCAAAGTTGGCGCCGCCTGTAGCATTTCGTTTATATTTGGTAATAATTGTCTAAATATTGACTAATTATGCTTAAAACATTCGTCTCGCAAAGTACAATTAAATTGTGCAATTAGTTTTTAATTTCATCTACATTTAGTACTTTATGCATGTACCGCAAATTTGATGTGACGGGAAATCTTCTTTTTATATAGTGCCAAATTGAGAAAATGGGGAACATGGCCTAAGAACGAAAATGACGTCTTCGGGTCCGGACAGGATTTTTGTGTCTCATTTGTGTGGCCTGAAAATATGCCGACGGGGACACGTCGGCGGTCGGACCGTCGGAGTGGGACTGTGGGACCCCGTCCATCGTTTCCCAGTGCCCCGAAGGTAACGAACTGCCAGGACTTTTCTTTACTAGTATCATCATTTGATTTGAGGTGCGTTTTTCATTAATTATATCATTTTCAGGTGCATTTTTCATTTATGCCATTTTGGATTGGACCATCCTTCACTCCTTCGACCTCTTGACGGTGATTTGTCCCGTGGGTTCCCTCTTCCTCTCACGAACTCGTCATTTACGGCTACTTCCTCTGTGCTAAATATAGGTTCTGTAAATCACATATTATGAAAGTATATTTTTTATGGTACGTCTAAAAAACATAGACTCTATGAATTTATAAACCATATACAAATTTCTAGAAATTGATGGTCAGAGATAGAAAAGTTAGACTTTGGACAAAGCTAGAACGAAAGTTGACTTATATGAAACATGAGGGGTATAGGCTGGGTAACGTTTTGTGTTAGGTCATCAATTTTCTCGTGTATCTTTTGTATTATTCCATTTAAATCTATAAGGGGCTACTACAAAGAATTGGGTTTCTCTTTTTAACACAAAAGTTACTGACAACCCATCTAGATTACGGTCCTGTTTGGCAACCAGAAACGTCTCTATTTCTCAAGAGAAACAGTAGAATCGCTACCAAACTATTTGACGCTTAGTGATTCACCGGGAGAATCGTTTCTCCGTTTGTACATGCAAGTACGAAACGGTGAAGAGGTCGTTTCCCTAGATTTGTTTCCTGCCACCCCTCTATGCTAGCAAATGTTTTTTTAATAAACCATTTTTGTGCAACAAGTTAAAATGAGTTTGTATTTAAGTTATTCTTCGCCCATAAAAAAGTAGAATCTTTCAAAGCATATTTGATCCATATATTTTTATATAAAAAATTAGGTGGGAATCAGAATCTAACAGCCAAACTGTTACATAAAGTGATTTTTATTCATCACCCAAAATGTTTTCAGCGATAATGCGGATCCAAAACATTTTTACGAGAATCTAAATCTGTACCAAACGCGCACTACACTACACATAAGTTGCCCGTTCCTGTCAAAGTGTATGTAGAACGGAGAAAAGAACTCTAACGCCCCCATGCGCCCGTGTAGAGGCAGGCTGCAATATGTTGAAGTGCAATTCAGTAGGTAAACTCATTGGCAATTCAATATCTCAATGTTGTCCAAGCAAAGTATTTTGTTGGTACTACTGTCCACCCAAAAGTGCCAATAAAATATTGCTATTTTTATATTCTTTTAATATTTCCATTTTCAGGTTCTACAATTCGAGATTGACATACTTGGTCAGTTGGTCTTAAGTTCTTAACATTCGCAAGTACTCCCTCCTCCCAATAAGTCTCCATATCACATTTTGAGGAATCAACCAATCTTAACTTTGACTAGGATTATAAAAAGTATCATCAGTATTTGTAACTCCAAAGAGATTTATTATGAAAACATTCGGTGTGATTAATCTAATGATGCATATCTTGTATCACAAATATTAGTATCTTTTGGTATATGTTTAGTCAAAGTTGAAATTGTTTGTCGGAATGCGAGATGAAGACTTATTTTAGAACGAATGGAGTACACTTGTGGTCAAGTTATTTTAAAGTTTATAACCGCACACATTCTACTTTTCTACGAAAACATTCTAAAATTGTGAGAGCATTTTCAAGAGTTCCTAAGAATTTTTCCCAAAACCAGTGTTTTTCAACTCACCAAAAAGTATCGGAAGGAATAAATAAGACCATCTCCAACAATTTCTAATAATGCACTCCTATAATACAGAGAGATATCATATACTATTTCTATATCATAACCACTTTTATATATTCTTTATCTCTTCTACATTTGCATCTGGAACCCTTTCCTACTTTTTATTCTGTCCCACGCCCTTCCACCTTACATTGGCAGTGGAAGACGCGTGCATATATCCGCGTGTTCGGTGATTTTTTCCAAGTGCGAAAAGATTATGAGGTGGGAATAAAAACTCTCAGAGATGAGTTTTTTCTATTCTTGTAAAAAATCCTAGATCGGGAAACTTGGCCCCGTTCGGCTGGCAGAATTTTGGTTGAAACTAGCTGGAAAACACTGTTCTGACTGAATTGTTGTGAGAGAAAAATACTGTTCCGGCTAAAAAAAGAAGCCAAACAAGCCGAATATGGGGTAAGCCAAACGGGGCCAGAAAACTCTTAGAAATGCTCTCCGTGTTAGTTGTCTTTAGTAAAGGAGCAATGTGAT
Organism: Miscanthus floridulus; assembly: GCF_019320115.1. NCBI lineage: Eukaryota > Viridiplantae > Streptophyta > Magnoliopsida > Poales > Poaceae > Miscanthus > Miscanthus floridulus. The sequence continues at coordinate 156,813,909 of NC_089581.1, forward strand.
CAATTCGTCTTGTTCGAATCTTTGAGCCTGTTCGGCAGGACTGAAAAATAAGTTAAAATACTGTTCCGGCTAATTGGTGTGAGAGAAAAATACTGTTCTATCTGAAAACACTGTTCACATGAACAATGCTTTCGTGAGTTGGCCGGCCGGCCAGCCAGCCAGCCGAACACCCTCTTTGTCTAACGAACCTAAAGTTACGAAATATCTCTTATTTAACACTAAAAAACTCCTACTCTCTTATTTGACACCTAAATTTATATTTTTATTTGTCAGTCATCACCCTTTTATTTTTCTTTCTTCTTATTTTATACTTCCGTTACTTTAGAGTGGTAACGGTGCTAAGCCTGAGAGAAAAGACCATTTTACTGTTGTTTTTCCCCGGTCGTGATGTTTTCTCTATTTTCATTCCAAATTCTACTCTAACAGAGAAAATTCAATCTTTGCTCTTTATTCTGCTCTTCATCTTTCTATACAATTTTTTTTTATTTTCATAGATATTTGCTAGCGTCACAAATAACGAATTGTTTAATTATTTGGCAATGTATTTTTAAATATTTATACAGTTACGAAGAGAAACTGGCATATTGCATCTCTTTTTTAATGTTGCATCATGAATAACTATTGGCATGACTTTTAAACTATTTATATTGGCCCTATTCGCTTGATCTTATTCAGAATTACTTTTTAATCATAGAACAGTGTTTTTCTCTTACAACATTTTTGCATAAGCATCAGCATAAGCCAAATTTCAGCATCAACGAACAAGGTGATTGTATTTAGTGGATAGTTTCAACTTAATCCTTTAAGCCTTATCTTGATACTTAGTGTATGTATACTAAATCGCGTTGCAAATGTTACAATTGTTACCAAATTAAAATGAGCGAATTCCCTCAGTGCCATTACAAATTTTAGGACTTCCATGTGTGCCATTGAAATCGTGAAATTTTGTTACCGGCCACCGCAAAAAAATTTCATGCGTTGTGTGCCACTATCGACGGCTTCCGTTAGAATGTTGACGGAAACAGTCCCTGCACGAACACTGTAGCAAGGCAAAATGTCGTTATTGCCCTCAAGGCCAGAAACCTTATCCTGGAGGCTCCTTATCCTCTCACGAACACAACTACACGGTTCCTGGGGCGTATGCATGTGTACACGCGCGTCTGGGCGACGAGCGCGCGCCACCAGGCCGAGAAGAGTGGGAGCAGGCGGGACAGGAAGGGGCCGTCGGGCAGGGGTTGGGACGGCCGCGCCACCAGGCTGGAGAGGGGCGAGCGCCATCGAGCAGGGGCTGGGCGGCCGCGCCACCAGGCTAGAGAGGGCGCGAGTACGCGGCCAGAGGCAGGCCCCGCAGCTCTGCCAGACCGGGTGCGCCGCCGAGCTGGGGAGGGTGAAATGGGGACCTCAGATCCACGTCCTTCCTGGCTTCTTGCAGGGTAAGTTATGCGTGTTCTTCTCCTATGTTGTCTTGATCTAGGTGATGGGGCAAGTATGCAGTAAATCTCTACTTTTGATGCCATCTGAACTCACAGGATGGACCCTAAATCGAGCTATCTGTTGGAGATAAAGCTCGTTGGCAACCCTATATGTAGGAAGGAAGTCTCTTGCTTTATTATCAGTATGGTTGTATACTCCGACACCTACAATTTCAAGGATCTTGTTGATGAAATTGTGGAAAAGTATCCTCCTGGTTATGAAGAACTTGTGACTGTTGCCTACTATGATGCTGCTAGTAGAAACCATTTAGAAGTCAAAACACATCAAGAATTGCTTGCGATGTTTGCCAAACATGTTGATAGCAAGGTGGTGCACATGGCTATTGCATACACTCTACCCTCTGAAATCCCTGAGTGGCCTAATGCTGAACCTTCGTCCAGCATGCATGATACAAGCCAGCCTACTAATGTTGATGCCTCTTCTGATGATGACACCAGTCCTAATGATGACCCTTACCTGACAAATCTAGAACCGGAGAATGAATTTGTGGGTGTCGATGAGGAGGGCTTGTACTTAACCAATGCACCTAAAATTGGGGCTTCTCATGAGGGCATGACCTCTAAGTCTGATTCAGAATCTAACTCTGACGAAGACTACGAGCAGGAGGATGGATTGGTGGGAAAGGATCCTATACCGCCTTCTATTGTTGCTTATGACAAAGAAGACCCCCCAATGGATGTGGGTAGCACATATATGAACATGAGTGAATTTAAGTTGGCATTGTCTTACTATGCAATTAAGCATGAGTTTGAATTTAACATTGAGAAAAGTGATCTAGGAAGATATAGGGTGTATTGTTCAAGGAAAGTACAAGATGGATGTAGGTGGAGGTTGCATGCTTTTACAATGGATGACAAAGTTTCAATAAAGGTAGCTCTGTGATTTTGTAAGGTTGTTTTCACATTGTTTTGTTTATACTATTAACTCGTACTTATTTTGGTTTCATGCTAGGTAAAAAAACCCTCATGGACATAGCTGTACCAGTGCAAGAAGAAGTAAGGTAGTGAAACATGCAACCAAATTCTGGGTGTGTGATGTTGTGAAGGACTGGCTCAATGAAGATCCAACACAGGGGGCAAAGGAATTATGGGCTAAGATAAAGACAAAGTACAAGGCTGAGGTACCGTACAGGAGAGTATATGATGGTAACGATCTAGCACATGATCAACTTTTTGGTGACTAGGATAGTAGTTTTGATAACTTATTTAAATTTAAGGCAGAGATTGAAAGGTCATGCCCTGGTAGTGCTGTAGTAATTGATCATCACACAATCCAGGACAAGATTAGGTTCAATAGACTTTTTTTGCCTTGAAACCATGCATAGATGGTTTTCTTAGGGGCTGCAGGCCATATCTAGCAATAGATAGTACTTTTTTGACTGGAAAGTACAACGGGCAGCTAGCATGTGCATGTGCTGTGGATGGACACAACTGGATGTATCCAGTTGCTATTGGAATATTTGACTCTGAGACAAATGAAAATTGGATCTGGTTTCTGGAAAAACTTAGAGATGTCATAGGAGTACCTAGTGGGCTGGCTATTTGTACTGATGCTGGACAAGCTGTGATGGCTGGAGTGCAGCAAGTGTTCCCAAGAGCTGAGCATCGTGAATGCATGTTCCATTTGGTGTCCAACTTCAAGAAAAGGTACCAAGGCAAAGTGTTTGATGACCATCTTTGGACAACAGCTTATTCATGGTCTTCATATTTTTTTGATATGCATTGGAAAGCAATGGATGAAGCTAATACAGAGGCAATGAATTACATAAGGGAGCACCATAAAAAGATTTGGACAAGAAGTCAATTCTTAACCCATTGCAAGGTGGATTATGTCACAAATAATCTGGTTGAGAGTTTCAATAACTGGGTAAAGCCCTTCAAGGCCATGAATGTGGATAACTTCCTAGACAAGATCAGACAACTTCTCATGAAAAAGTGGCACACAAGGAGGACAGTGTCAACAAAAATTGGAGGAGTTGTTTTGCCACATATAATTAAAAAGTTGAAGGAACAAAGCTTCAATTTGGACATGGATGTAGATTCATGCTCAAATAAAGTTGCAGAAGTGTGTGTGAAGGGAAGCAATGGCTTCAAGTGTGTGGTGAACCTTGAACAAAAAACTTGTTCATGTAGAAAATTTGATGTCTCTGGCATTCCTTGCGTGCATGCTATTGCATTTATCACTTCATTAGGACATCCTTTGGAGATGTATGTTGACCCATACTATTCAGTTCAAAAATTTAGAGGTGCATATGAGAACCTTATCCCTGCCCTTACTGACAAGTCCCAATGGCCACAATCAGCCCATGGCTTCTTCATGTATCCTCCACTTTTGAAGCCCATAGCTGGTAGAAGGAAGAATAAGAGGTTCAAAGGGTGTACAGAGAACAATGGCAGCACAACACACAGGAAGGGGCAGCATAGGTGTGAAGTGTGCCAACAATATGGACACCATTGGCGCACATGCAAAAATGGTAACCCAGATGATATTGCAGCCCTATTAGCTGAGAGGTAATGTATCCTATCTTGCACTAATGCAAACTAATAACTTATACTAATACTTTGTTGTACTAATAACTTGTAATGTTATGTAGGGGCCCTCGCAAGAAGAAGAAAAAAAAATGATTTTGCACAAAAAAACAACTGAGAATAGCATTGTTCTTGGTGCATCTACTTCCTCTGGACCAACACAAATGTATTTTCCACCTAGGTGAGTTGAAATTAATTCTGAAATGTTTTATTTCTAAAACCTAGATTCAATTTTTTTCTGTTCCTGAGTTGAAATCAATCTGTTTTTAATGCAGCCAAGGCTGCTCTACTACCTTGAGCTCTGGAAAAAGTAATAAGTAAGTTGAAATTCAATGCATCAAGTACCATTTGCAAATGTATAGTACCTTTTCTTCTCAGCTCAAAGTAATAATTTGCATGTATAGGTCAGCATGTGGGTCAAATCAACCAGAACAATTATCCATTGAGTATCCTTTGCCAAGTTCTTGTGAAACACCACCACCTGCCCCCTCCCAACCTAAAGGCAAAAGAAAGAGAGAAGGCAAGGCAGAAGGGAAAGCAAAGACAAAGAAGACAAAGGGAATGCAAGCAAATAAGAAGAAACATTTGGTGGCAGCACATAGTCCTGCAATGTGCACTAGAAGCAAGACTCCTAAAAGCCCTGCAATGTCTACTAGGAGCAAAAGAAAAATCCTAGAATGAATACCTATACTGATCACTTATTTTGCTATGTCTGTGATGAGATTAGGTTCCTGGTATGACATCAAAAACTGACATTCATGTGGCCTGTCATGAGAAACTTGGTACTCATGCCATCTATGTGGCTGCACATATTTTGCTAGGTATCTGTGGTGATATTAGGTTGATGTAATGTCATCAAAAACTGATGTTCATGTGGTCTGTGTGATGAGAAACTTGGAACTCATAATGTTATGTGGCTTGTCTGATGAAATCTTATTTGTTGATGACATATTAATTTGTAAACTCCTATTTTGCTGGTCATTTTGCTTATATATTACAAGACATTACAGCTCTCATTTTGCTTGACTTATGTTGCTGTCATGTTGATGTAATATGAACCAGCGATGTCAACTAAGGAGAAGAGCAAAATTTCACTTCATTCCATTGGAGGGGCAAATCTGTCTTTTTAGGGGAAACCTAACTTCAGGTTAACAGCAATCCGTCGAAAGTGGCATACAAGGGATAGAATTATTTTACTATGGCTAGTAAGGAAATTTAGCAATTTCAGTGGCACACACAAAAGTGGCAAAATTTACAGTGGCATTGAGGGAATTGGCTCAATTAAAATAGACCTACCAAATTATATATGAAAAATTTTGACGGCGTACCCTAAGATCCGCCACTGCTAACAGTTGCTGTTATCTGGTTTCTCATGGCGCGTGCCCTGGAGATCCTAGCAGATGTGAGAACGAGTGGTTTATCGCACACAGTTTGGGACTTGCACGTACCCTGGATGTTCGAAAGTCGAAACAGTAATGCGCGCCTCCGTCTGCCTTCACCGCGCCAGTGAGGGCAGAGCCCCACAGGAGCTGTGAGCAAGCGAGCATCGCGCGTCCATCGCGTGAATGAATGCAGCCGGTGGAGCTGCCGAACGGGGCATGGCCACTCATGGCCAGCCTGCCAGTTTGGAGGATGGATCTCCAACCCCGAGCTCCTCCTCACCCCGCTGCCTCCATTCCTGTGCCGGCCCCGTGATCCGACGCCCACACCACTGGTCATGCTCATGCTCCTGCTGTCCGGCAGGCGTGGCTTCGACCTACCGATTCCGCTCACGCATTCACTGCACCATTAACTCCCCTCTCACCGCCCCACCTACTAACTCCGTCCTCTTAAACCCAGCCGCGCCTCAGTGGCTATCGCGCACACGCATATGCCACCGTTGTCTCCAAGGCAATCTAGCACCACCGTGCCTTCAACGTACGGGAGATCGAAGAGCACCGCCGAGCTATCTTGGGCTGGTTGCAGGTCGATCAGATCGGCGGAGTTCGATGGAGCTGCAGCTCGCGGCCGTGCTCGGCTCGCTCGCCCTCGGCGGCGCGGTCCTGGTGCTGTTCTTCGGCAAGTGGTGGCAGCCGCTGGCCGGCACCGACCGGCGCGTCAAGGAGCTGGCCGACGCGGTGGAGGCCCTGCTGCGGCAGCGGGCCGAGGTGCTGGGCCACGACCCGGCGCCGTCGTCGGATCCCGTGCGCGCGTGGCTGCGGCGCGTGCAGGAGGCGCAGGACGAGTTGGCGTCCATCAAGGCGCGGCACGACGGCGGGCAGCTGTACGTGGTCCGCCTGGTGCAGTACCTCTTCCTCCCGACGGGCCCCGTCGCGGTGCTGGCCGAGCAGCAGCTCAAGGCTTTGTGGGCGCTCCGGGAGCAGGGCGCCGCGATCCTCGACGCCGCGCTGGCCACGCCGCAGGCGCCGCTGCCTCTGCTTTGCGACCCCGAGGAGCTGGAGGGCCTCCCCGCGGAGGCGGGGCCCGCGAGGGCCTACCTCAACGAAGCGCTCCGCTTCCTCGGCGACTGCGACGCGGCGCTTGGCGTCTGGGGCGCCGGTGGCGTGGGCAAGACCACGGTGCTCAAGCTGGTGCGCGAGGTATGCGGCCGCGTCGCGCGCTTCGACCACGTCCTGCTCGTCGCCGCCTCCAGGGACTGCACGGTGGCCAAGCTCCAGAGGGAGGTCGTGTCCGTGCTCGGCCTGCGCGACGCGCCCACGGAGCAGGCGCAGGCCGCCGGGATCCTGAGCTTCCTCAGGGACAAGAGCTTCCTCCTGCTGCTGGACGGCGTGTGGGAACGCCTGGACCTGGAGAGGGTCGGCATCCCGCAGCCCCTCGGCATGGCCAACGGCAAGGTGAGGAAGATCATAGTGGCGTCGAGGAGCGAGGCGCTGTGCGCTGACATGGGCTGCCGCAAGAAGATCAAGATGGAGTGCTTCAACGAGGAGGATGCGTGGAGCCTGTTTCAAGCTAATGTTGGCGGCGACACCATTCATGGCCACACTCAAATTCCTGCGCTTGCTAGACAGGTAACCAGCTTATCTGTTCATATAGTGCTTTTGCTACTTATTATCACCCCATCTATAATATCCCCCCCACCCCCCCCCCCCCCCCCCCCCCCCCCACCCCCCCCCCCCCCAATTTGAATTTCAATGTATCCCGTAATACAAAACCATAATAACAAGAAAGTACATTTTTACATGGTCTTATGACATCCATTTTGTTTGATCTTATAACATCCGTTTTGTTTCACAAAGACTACACGAGTACATATTAGTTTCACAAAGATTATAGGAGTAGTATTTAATAATAAAGCAATTATTGGCCAAAAGTTTGCCCTTCCAAATGCAATATCTGTCTTGGGTCTATTTCGATGACCTAAGACTAGTTACTAGTTAGGCTAAAAATTAGCTCAAATTAGCCTTTTTGTATGCCCTAGAGCTATTTTTAGTTAACTTTTTAGCTAACTAATAATTATCCCTATATCCAATTTGTTCAGTTACCTGCAACCTACTAGTACTTATTTTTCAGTTACAGTTGTATGCCTTTTTTTAATGATGAAAGGGCCGTTGTATGCCTATTTGCGGGTCTAGGTAGTTGATGTTGATCTAAGGACATCTAGCTACTTGCTGACTGATCTTAGATGGATGACATTGATTCAAGGGCCTTGGATAAAAAGTTTAAACCTTACCCAAGGGAGACCTAATTATTTTATAATGTCCATTCTTGTTTTATAAATAGATGAGTTCTTAACACATTCCCCCCCCGCAAAATATCATGTCTTGTCACTAATTGTGTTGGCGTGTACCAAGTGTGCTAGAAAGTCAGTATTGGCAATTGGCAACGCTTAATGTCATGTCAGTACATGGCCCATTTTTCAGTCTTTAAATGTGATCGTATTGCTTGGCATAAATATCAAGATAATATTGGATTTCTAATTACAAATGTTTCATTCATTTGACATAAGTATCTGAATTTCCAGTTACAAATATATCTGATTTCTTCAGGCTAACTTGTTTTGCCATCAAACAGGTCGCTGCCGAATGCAAGTGCTTGCCTCTGGCTCTCGTCACCGTCGGCCGCGCCATGTCAAATAAGCGCACACCAGAGGAGTGGTCCAACGCACTCGACACCCTCAAGGCCTCGCTGCCCTCCGGCACGCCCGGCTTGGACAAGAGCACGCACGCGCTACTGAAGTTCTGCTACGACAATCTGGAGAGCGACATGGTGAGGAAATGCTTCCTGACCTGCGCGCTATGGCCGGAGGACCACAACATCTTCAAGGAGGAGCTCGTGCAGAGCTGGATCGGACTCGGCCTGCTCCCGGATCTCGGCGACATCGAAGAGGCCCACAGGTTCGGGCTCTCGTTGATTGCCATCCTGAAGGACGCGCGCCTGCTGGAGCCGGGGCACAACCACCGCTACAACATGTTCCCGTCAGACACTCACGTCAGGCTGCACGACGTCGTGCGCGACGCGGCGCTCCGGTTCGCGCCCGGCAGGTGGCTGGTCCGAGCAGGCGCCGGGCTCAGGGAGCCCCCGCGCGAGGAGGTGCTGTGGCGTGGCGCGCAGCGCGTGTCCCTGATGCACAACACCATCGAGGACGCCCCGGCTAAGGTGGGCAGCGCCCTCGCGGACGCGCAGCCGGCGTCGCTGATGCTCCAGTTCAACAAGGCCCTGCCGAAGAGAATGCTCCAGGCGATCCAGCATTTCACCAAGCTCACGTACCTGGACCTCGAGGACACCGGCATTCAGGACGCCTTCCCCATGGAGATCTGCTGCTTGGTCAACCTGAAGTACCTCAACCTATCCAAGAACAAGATCCTGTCGCTGCCGATGGAGCTGGGCAACCTGGGCCAGCTCGAGTACTTCTACCTGCGCGACAACTACTACATCCAGATCACGATACCACCGGGGCTGATCTCGCGGCTTGGGAAGCTGCAGGTGCTGGAGCTGTTCACCGCGAGCATCGTCTCCGTCGCGGACAACTACGTCGCGCCAGTCCTTGACGACCTCGAGAGCAGCGGCGCGCGCATGGCGTCGCTCAGCATCTGGCTTGACACCACCCGCGACGTGGAGCGCCTCGCGCGGCTAGCGCCCGGCGTGTGCGCCCGGTCGCTCCACCTGCGCAAGCTAGAAGGGGCGCGCGCGGTTCCGCTGCTGGCCGCGGAGCACGCTCCGGAGCTTGGCGGCGTGCAGGAGAGCCTGCGGGAGCTGGCGGTCTACTCGTCCGACGTCGAGGAGATCGCAGCCGACGCGCACATGCCCAGGCTGGAGATCATCAAGTTTGGGTTCCTCACGAAGCTGTGCGTCATGGCGTGGTCTCAGGCCGCCGGGTCCAACCTCCGCGATGTCGGCATGGGCGCGTGCCACAGCCTAATGCACGTGACGTGGGTGCAGCACCTCCCCTGCCTAGAGTCGCTGAACCTCAGCGGGTGCAACGGGCTGACGAAGCTGCTGGGTGGCGCGGAGGACGGCGGCAGTGCCACGGAGGAGGTGGTCGTGTTCCCGCGGCTGAGGGTGCTGGCCCTACTGGGGCTGCCGAAGCTGGAGGACATCCGAGCCCAGGGGGAGTGCGCGTTCCCGGTTCTGCGGCGCCTACAGACGAGGGGGTGCCCGCGGCTGAAGAGGATTCCGATGCGCCCGGCGCGCGGGCAGCAGGGTACCGTGCGGATCGAGTGCGACAAGCATTGGTGGAACGCGCTACAGTGGGCGGGCGAGGACGCCAAGGCCTGCTTCGTCCCCGTGGTCTGAGTCACTTCACTTGTAGTAGGCGGACGGAGCTGCAATTTTGGCGCCAGTTGATAATGTTTGACGACCACTGGGTTGCACCAAATGTTCAAGGCAAGATAAGCGATGAAATCGGCAGTATCTCTCGAACAGCAATAAGACGGTTTATTTTTGGATTTCTTCTTCTAAGAACAATTCAGATTTTGGCTTAATTCCCGCTATGTTGTGAGCTGGTGACTTGGTTTTAGTTTAATAACTCCAAGTGGACATGGGACTCTTTTGATCTCATAGGCTAACAACCAGTACTAGCCAAAAAATAGCTTTAGTCTACCCAAATAGAAGAAGGGCTAATGGATGAACTAATTTTCAGTTAAACTATTGGCTACTTGTTACTCCTTTTATTTTAAATCATAAGTCGTTTTTTTTACATACACATAATTTTTGTTATGTATCTAAACGTAGCATGTATTTGGATGTATATCAAATGTCAAAGCCAAAATGAATTTGGATGTATATCAAATGTCAAAGCCAAAATGACTTATTGTCGGGGTCATAACCCCAGGGTGTCCCAAGGCATCGATTAGTCAGCAGTCCACGCGGCCCGTAATACATCAGCTGCGAAGGTCCGAACGACCGAGGCCTAGCTGAGCCGAGCAAACCAGGCCGGACGCTAAGACCAGGGTCGGCCACGTCCTCTTCCTCCTGCTTTAGCCGCACGGCGCTCGAGAGGCACACGACCTCACCCCCGTCATGACCCCTGAAAGGGACGGGAAGAGGTCGAGCCCTGCCAAGTATGCCTGTTCTGACAAGGATAGGTACGCCACACTAACCTCGCAAGGGTCGAGGGGACAACACTCACCTCGGTCCGATCAGACACCAACCCTGCACCACGTAGCTCGGACAAGACAATACCGCCCCAGGGAGGTGACGACGGGCACGATGACCACCGGTCTGATACGGGGCGACAAGACGCATGTATGACCCCACCCACAACAGGATGGGATCCACGACGAAGGCATTGACTTGAAGGCCATCCAGACCACGTGGGGAACCACGACCTCAGCGATTAGGATCGTGGCCCTCAGCTCCCTAAGACAACTAGGCGATCGACGACCTGGGGGTGGCTACCAACTCACGTACGATGCCCCAGGAAACCAGGAGATGATAACGAAGACCACGGCGGAGACCACGTCACACAGGACGGCTGACGCACCACCACCGTGCCTACAATGCCACCACAATCGGCGCAGAAGCACTACGCCACTCCATGCCATGACGTGGCCACAAGACAATGACGACAGCCACGTCCGAGCGTACTCCACAAGACGGCATAGCTTGTAAGCCAAGTTAGCTAGGCCCTCCCTCAGGCTCATGACCTTTCGGTCGGGAGAACCTCCTCCTTGGTATGTAACCTGGCCCCGAACTCTATATAAGAGCAGCCAGGGCATCCTTTCCAGATATTCTGCGTCCCCTACTCATTCACTCACTCTTCATCGTAGCAGGGCTCCTGAAGCTTCCTTTTGGGCTACCCATCTTCTAGCTTTAGCTCTTCTTCCTCTTCCACCATTCTTGCACCCCCATTGTAAGAATTTAGAGCATTCAAGCGAGGAACACGCACTCGATCATCTCTAAGACTGGACGTAGGGCTCTGGCCTGAACCAGTATAAATCCTCGTATCTTTTGGATGTTACCATCGTCTTCTTGGAGCAGCATGGCAATCGTACAAGTTTACTAATCTGGTTTACAAAACAACGATAGTTGGCGCACTAGGTAGGGGACAGTCGCGCACTCTTGATTGTAGAGATGGAAACGATGGCTCCTCGCACCGCCGGTGGACTCGCTCGCGGAATGGCTCATGGCGGCCACATCCACCACAAAAACTACGAGTTCATCAGCGCCAAAGGGCCAATGCCCACGTCTGCCTTCGGCCATGGCATGGACCTCCACCCTGGAGATCTAGATCCCGCAGTCCACGATGGGCACACTCTCAGAATGGCCCTCTAGAGTTCACCTACCTAGAGGGGCCAGTGCCCTCACTCATCATCAGCCATGACCAGGTCTATCGTCTAGGAAACCAAAGGTCCACGGCTCCTAACGAACTCACCCGAGGAATGGCCTCGACCGGCCACATCCTTTTAGGAAACCACATGGTTAACCACACCAAAGGGTTAGCGCCCGTGCCCACCTTCAGCTGCGGCCCAGACCTCCGCTCTGGAGGTCCGGACCCTATGATCCATGGTGGACACACCCCTAGAACTGCCCTTGGGGATTGCATCACGGAGTTCACCTACAGGGGCCTAATACCCTCGCCCATCACTGGCCAAGGCCAAGACTTTCGCTTAGGAAGCCAGAGGCCTATGGCTCATGGAGAGCTCGTCTGAGGAATGGCTCGCAGCGGCCACATCCTTCTAGAAAGTCACGGGATCGCTCGAATCAATGAATCAATGCCCGTCACTAGCTGCTACCCGGTCTAGACTCGTCGTGTGAGAAAATAGGACCCTACTGTAGAGCCACGCCCCGGGCAGCGTCATCACCGCCGGCGAAACGCAACGAGCCTAGGCGCATAAAGGTATACATGAAAACAAGTGTGGAGGGAGACACACCGTGACAACAAGACGGAATTCGATCGTGAAAATCATGAAATTTGGAAAGTAATGAGCGAAGGACCATGTCCTACGAAGCGGCCCTTGATCAGCCCCTGGAGCAGGCCGCCCGGCCTCCTCTATGGGTCGGCCGGCCCATCACTGCGCTGTCTCGCCCCGAGTTTTGTTCTCGGTCAGGTTTAAGCCCAATACACTCTATTTTTATATGTTTTGCTTTCCATTTTGAACCAAATTGAGAATCCTTTGATAAACAACTTTAAAACATGAGGAAAGATTATTTTAGTCATGACTTAAGGATAGACTCACATAATACTTTTCCTAGAAGTCATGCTAATGTTGGGAGCTTATTATTAGGGACCCTATGCTACTTAAGTTGTTGTGAAATGAGATATAGTAGAATAATGAGAACTTGATTCTTGATGTCTTGTTATTAGAGAATTTTATTCCAAAAAGTAAAATGAATTGCTACACCTCCCCATTATGGTAAGCAATGTCCTACCAGAGCCAAATATAGACTAGAGAAGCCTTCTTCATATACTACTTGTCATTGTATTGAGTTTGGTCAAACCTTGTGACCCTTGTTGAGAAACTTATCATGCTCTCAAGATCAAGACCACGTACACTCCACATATATCTACTGCTCCTACACTAGGAGTATGCAACAACATGTTTTCCATCTGCCAAAAAAATGTTCTACTCCCACACTGGGAATAGACACAAAAATTTGCTTGATAGGATAAATGCTCCAAGTTATTGTAAATATCTCTCTTAAAAAGTTTCAATTGCAGAAAAAGAGGCACGGGCTATGCAAAAGTTATTCATAAAAAAAAGAAAAGAAAGTATTGCAAAAATGGACAAGTGTCCGAGATATCTAAAACAATGGGTACTCAGATGCCCGCCTGAAAAAAAGAGAGAGATGAATAAGATTGTGGCAGAACCGCCTAATCTAATACCTCCCAGGAGTGCTTGCCTTCCATTAGACACTAAGCACCCAAAGGAGAACACTAAATTACCCGGTTCTGTCGGGCACACCCTAGGGGAGAACCCGAAAATCCACAATTTCGCCATCAGGATCATAAATGAGAGAATAAAGCTTACATCATTCTGAACCATTTCTTACATCACTTTTAATACAACCTCAGAGTATAATATTTATTAATATAACAGCAGAATAAAATCATATTATCAGAGTTATAAACAATTTAATTGAACAGCGAAATATAAACATGTGATCAGAATTACAGCGGAAATGAATATCTAATCATGACATGATAAAGTATTGATAAATAAACTACGACAACAGATTATGAAACTTTTATTTATAAAAGCATTTGGTGAGAGGTATAAATAACAACTACGATCGCAGCGTAAAAGAATCCTCGCTGAGCCCACCAGGAGGTATCCACACACAAGGGTCAGCTCTAGTATCCACCTGTCACCTACAACAGGGGAAATAAAACCTTGAGTACTCAATTATACTCAGCAAGACTTACCCGACAGGAGGAAAGAAAAGACTTCAAGGATATGCAAGGCTATCTGACTTGTGTGTTTATTGCATTTGCGGGAAGCATTACTGAGCGTGCGTCCTTATATTTAATTTTTATTAATAGCCGCATTGGTTCATTAACTAACCATTCTATGTAAGCACATGTACTACTTTCAAGCAGGTGGTAAGCGATCAAATTTCCTTTTTCTATTTTAGCTTTCATCTTTCAGTTCTTACTACGGTGCTAGACACGAAACAAGTCATACCGGATCGCTCGACGATTCGTGAATCAATGCCCCTAGCTGGGTACCCCAAAAACACACGCCCCGCTTGTACCCAAGGCACAAGCAGGACCAACCCATCACTCTCCTATCCCGGGTGTCCAGGTCCCCGTCCAAACTGGGACTCTAAGCCCCCGCCCCTGAGTCCCGAACTCAGTGCGGTGCAAGGACCTCCATCAAAATAAAACCCTGACAGTCGGTCTAGAAAGAGCCAAATCCGCGATAAGAGAGCAACAAGTCTTCTAAGCGCCCATACCCAAGTATGTGCTCGGGATAATAAGTCTGTGACTTGCCTAGAGCCTTATGCAACGACCGATCCTTAACCGACACAGACAGAGAAAGCAGTGTAACCAAGCCATGCCCCGCGTCCACGGTGACACAATCTCTTACACCCACCAATACCCAAACTATATCCCTGTCCGGTCACCATTTTTCTTTCCACCATTTATATTTTTCCAGTGATAATAATACAGTAATATATTTTCTATCTCTCGCGAGTGACAGGCAATCACTCGACTTCTACCAAAGTCCTGTAGCATAGCATTCTACACGATCCTATCATACTAGTAAGACTCATAGGACAAAGATATATATATATATATATATATATATATATATATATATATATATATATATATATATATATATATATATATATATATATATATATGCAAGTGGGTTTCATTTCAACTCCTAAAAACTTAATGCACAAATATAATTTAAACTGCAGAAAAGTAGGGGTTATGCAACGGGGCTTGTCTAGGTAAGATATATATTAAAAGTTAGTATCTGCATCGTCAGATCATCCACCATCATCTGAATAGAAAGCCCCTTGTATCATCTCCTAGAGAGAATACTATCTGTAGATTCCCAATCATCCTTCAATTGATTCGTTGATCCATCATCGTACCTATATGATATGCGTTGATGCAAATGCATAGATGTAATTAATCAACTACAATCGTGACTCGTAAAATACGACATACGCCTCTCGAGTTAACAGGCTAGTTCTAACGACGACCGTACTTAGGCTACATATACATGTTGTTGGATAAGGCGTTATTTCTCAACAATAATTTTAGTTATATAAACCAAGGTGTTTCTTTATTTTATTCTATCGATTTAGTCATTATTTGAAATAAGACATCATTATCTATTTAACAAACTAATTTTTCTGGAGCTACAAAAATTATAGTGAGTACCTAATATTGCTAGGAGCCTACTGTACAAATTTTTGATTCAACAATATTACCAATTTATCATGGAAACTCTTACAAGTTTATATTTTACAATATTAAGTACCTTAAATTAATTATATAGCTTCCACGAATATTATCAAACTATGTGAACAAACTATACTAATAGGTAGATCATGATTTTAGAAACTCAACAAAACTGATTTCACAATTTTTGGACCACTACACAAATTGCTACCAATTTTACAAGTTAAACTAGAAACCTATATTCAAAAAGCATTTAGATAACGAAAAGGCCGGCGGCAACTAACTGGCTCCACGGCCCAGCACGGCCAGGACCAGCGGCCATGGCAGCCCAGACAAACAGGGCGTGGCGCGCGAGCGGCCCAGCAGGCCAAACGCAGGCGCGCGGCCCAGGAGCGGACATATCAGGCGTGGGCGCAGCCGGCCCAGGCGTGGCCCAACGTGCGGCGGGGCGCGAGCGGCCCAGCACGCACTCAGCGGCAAGCCGGCCTAGGCGACAGGTAGGCCGGCCCAGCCAGGACGCGCGGTCAGCAACAGGCTGACCCAGCAAGCCGGCCCAACCCGGTTGGGCACTGTGGCGACGGCATATATGCAAAAATGCCCTTGCACTTTCTTTAAATTAGCCTGTGGTACTTTAGACACTATTAACGTGAATCGCGTATTTCGCAATAGAACCCTGTATAAAACATCTTCTTGGACTCATACCCTTCTTCATCCTCCAAAGCAGAGCACCGACGCAGAGGAACCGAGCGGCACCACATTGAGGGCACGCCGGTGGCGAGGTGGTGACCGAGCTCGGCGCGGACGAACCGGCGAGGCACGGCAGAGTCATGCACGGCTGGCGAGGTGGCTCGGGCGCGCGGGCACGGAAGGAGCCACGGCGGAGAAGCAGTCGGTTCGGCGTGACCGCGGGGACGTGGTGCGGGCACGCATGGAAGAGGTAGCGGTCCAGAGCCGGACCGAGGACGTGCGCGCGGTGGCCGAGCGATGAGAGCGTGGCCACGGAGACTGCACGGGAGGAAGGGGCGGCGTTGCGAGGCGAGGGAGGACACGTTGGGGTGCTCGATGCAGGGGAGGGTGAGGTCGTCGTGCTCCAGCGAGCCAGTGGTGCCGAGGAAGGGCGGAGCTGCGGCAGACACACGGGACAGCGGCGTGGTGCTGTGGCCGGACAACCCTGCGGTGGAGGCGTGGAAGATGAAACGGCGCGGACGCCGAGGTGGAGGAGGAGGGCAGCGCAGCGGAGCAGCGGGTTCGGCGCTGGGCCGAGGGCGCACGCGGACGGTAGCGTTGGCGCGAGGCAAACAGGGGGAGGAACAGGGCGCGCGAGTTGCTCGGTCTGGTACGGCCGCGGCAACAGCGCTGCGGACACGAAGGGAGGCGGCGTGGTGCTGCACCGTCGTAGGCGCAGGCGGTCACAGAGCTCGGCACGACGGCGGGCGTGCGTGCGTGGTCAGCAGCGGGGCTCGGGAGGAGCAGCACCGCAGGGCTCGGTGCGCTTGCGCTCTATGGCCGAGGGACGGCGGACAGGAGCTAGAGCGTCTCCTCACGGCTACAGAAAAAGAAAGGGAGAGAGAGAGGGAAGCAACACGAGAGAACCAGGAGACAGACAGAGATAGGCACGAGAGAATCAGGAGACAGACAGAGATAGGAACTGTGGGGCTCGCTCCCTATTTGCTTCACAGTTCACAGGGGAGAGCGAAGCCAAGCCAGCGATGGCTACAACTTCAGCTGGACGGTGCTCCTGGTTAAATGCACTGGGTGGTGAACACGAGGAGTAGAGGCAGTCAGACAAGACAGAGACAGGGGCAGACAGGGTTGCAGCAGAGAAAAGAAAAGGCAAGCGAGAGAGGAGCAGGTCAACTAGCATAGTAATGCCGAGAGGACAGATAGGGACGTTTACAGCTACACAAGGAGTGCGTCTGCCCTTTAATCGTTTTTTAATTCTTTATTTCAGAGTTATCATCGTAATGTGTGTATATATATGTATATATATATATATATAACGGTTTATTTACAACGTCTAGGCATTGGAAAATTTTAGCAAAGCTCCAATTTAAATTTGATTCAAAAGCTATATATATGTATATCGTTCTATTTATTAATGGATTTTATTTTATTTATAAAAGTGGCTTTTCCTGCTTAATCTAACAGAATAACCCGTTTGCTAGCATCGTCGTTCGATATTCCTAAATATTTCTACGCACTGAGTAATTTAACTTGGGCGTTGATTCGAGTCCGCGAAACTAAGTCACACAAGATTCGCTTATCGCCTCAAGTACGATTTAAATTAAAAACCCGAGAAATTCGTTTTAGAAATTTTTCTTAGGCCTAAATCACGGTGCTAAGTAAGCTCGTAACACCAGAGGTGTTACAAAGATATCCCATGTTTTCTTGTAAAAGTTTTCCAAGTTTCAATCAAGAGAGATATGTTTCAAGGAGCATAGTAAAATTAGGTTAGCCACCATATACATATTCACACACATGCACATCCTAATATAAGAGTATGACATCTTTCTCCTTTGATCCTTGTTTTGACTTTACAATATATGCAATGCAAGTATGTTCTTATATTCATCCCTATCTGAGCTCCACATAAGCTTTTAGAAGTAGATAAAAAGAAGGCAAAGTCATCAATGCATTGGTGAGGATCCAAAATACCATATATACAGAGATATTTGAGAGTACTACAAAAGGAGAAGGTAAGCTATGTTTTTGTTTTCAAAAATCTTAAAATGTTTCTCCAATCGACTTGATTGAAGGAAGATGGTGATTTGTTTCAAGCTATTCTATTTTCAACCGCCAAAAATTTCATGGTAGACACTTTGAATCCTGTAGTGCATGCATAATTGAGAATAGTTTTATGTTGATGTCTTGTCCTAAGGTTATGTCTTAAGTAATCCATCCTTTTATCGAGGACGAGTAAAAGCGTAAGTGTGGGGGAGCTTGTTGAGGGTAGTTAACATTCATAAAAAAAATCAATATAACTTGTATAAATGGCTAAAAAGGATCACCAATGTAGACTTAGGGATTTAAACTGACAAATTCTACGAGTTTTGGTGAATCTGTGTTTTCGGCAGGATTTAATCAGAAAACCACAAAGGACCTATTCGTCAAAAGAAATCATGAAATTCCGCCGCGTAAACAGCGTGGGAAGACTCTAGAAGACACCAGGAGGCTCTCCACTGAAGCAGACCCTGAGCCACTGCCATGTGGGGCCGGCCAGCCCCACCTATAGGTCGGCCAACCTATGGGCCCCCTATCAGCCTCTCCGTTGTTACGTCGGGTCTCCATCGCCTTAAGGATTGCATCTCCACTGTTTATTCAAGTCGGTTTGATCTGAAGGCTCAAGACTAATGCTCTGGACTATATATACCTACCTACACCCCCTCCGGGGCATGCCTCATTTGATCCTGAGAGCTGAGAAGCCAAAAACCCTAATTCATATGTCCACTAGGATTAGGGCTAGCAATCAAGAGAAGATTAGTCCTTAATAGGATCTAGTCTTGTATTAGAGATAGTGAGATAGAGTGAGAGGGAAGAGTTTGGAGCAGTCCTGGCCTATTGGTGCTCTCTCTACAGCTTGTACCCTGGTGGAATCAAGTTCTTCTTGAGCTTGCTTCAGAGATTTCTCTGGTAATCAACTTCTAATTCAAGTAAGCATCTTGTTCATATTGTTCTTCAGGTTTGCGACTCTCTATTGAGTATTTTAATCCTTGTAGCTCCTTGGTTAAAGTAATATTTGTAGTGTAAGTATGGTGCTTAGACTCGATTACTCATGGATGTACCCTATTTTCTGGATCGGTGGTAGCTCACGAGGGTGATTTTTATAGCCTCGTTGAATCATTTATAGTCCACCTCCGTTAGTAGGCTTAGCATGACTTTGTTACTATAGGAAACATACTCTACTTATGTTTTCTCTAGTAATATCCCCAGAATTGAACAATAGAAGACAATGCTTACCGAAGTTAGAACTAGAAGACTTTAGCAGCTACGCTCCTATTATCTAGCCTTGATTGTGAGGTTGGGTTAAGTTAGATTTGGTTATTCTCACACACGTTTCCTCGAGTTTGATATAAAACTAGATACTCCCGGTGAAGTGCTACATCGGTATATTGTCCGTGCGCTTGCGTATTATTCTCCGTGCATTAATTTATACCAACAAACATTTATGGCGCCGTTGCCAGGGAAACAGTTGCTGAGTTAACTTCGAACCTAGCTTATCCTTGTATCATTATTCTTTTACCTTTTATCTTCTCTTTTCCTTTTTACCATGGATCTAGAATCCACCCCTAACTACCAATATGGTGCACCCACGAGCGCAAGCCTAAAGCCAAAAGAGTCTTCAAAGCCTATTCTAACACCTGGCTATGAGTTGTGCCCGTGTTTAATCAACATGGTTCAGGATCAACCCTTTTTAGGTGAAGATGATAAAAACCCCTATTCCCATCTAAATGAGTTTGAGCAGACCTATGCATGCGTATGAATTGCGGGCATATCAGACGAAACCTTACGATGGAAGTTTTTTCCTTTCTCTTTGACGGGAAAATCTAAATGTTAGTACAATCTCACCATAGGGAGTAGACAAGGAGATTGGAAAGCCCTGTGTTCTAGCTTTTGCTTGCAATTCTGTCCCATCTCTAGGGTAGTCAGACTTCATTCAGAGGTTCTATCTTTTAAACAAAAGAAAAAAGAATCTTTAGGCATAGCTTGGGAATGCTTTAATACTCTCATTAATACTGGCCCTAAACTTGACATTCAAGACTTTATTCTTATTCAACGCTTCTATATGGGTCTTGATAGGAAAACCTTGAAGCTTCTTAATACGACCTCAAGAGGCTCGTTCTTGCATGTCTCCACCAGTGCGGGGAGAAGTATTCTTACGAAAATCTTAGATAACATCCCCAAAGAAGTAGAAGAGAAGCTATTAGAGGAAGAATCCTAGATAGCTGAACCTAAATCTTTACTAGACCCATCACCAACTTCAGCTATCCCAGATCCTTGAGGATGATGCTCAGTTCTTCATCGAGGAAGAAGAATAAAATCCTATGGGATCTGAACCTCTAAATGAATTGCTGGAACCACCTAAGCCCACCATTGAGCTTAAACCTCTGCCTTCTAGTCTTAGATATGCTTTTCTCAATAATGTTTAGGATTCCTATATGATCATAAGTGATAAACTGTCTCAGGAAGAATCCCTACGCTTGCTAACTGTCTTAGAAAAGTATCGCTCTGCTTTTGGCTACTCGCTCCAAGACCTTAAGGGAATTAGCCCTGCTCTTTGCACCCATTGCATCCCTACAGATCCTGATTCTATACCTTCTAGGGAGCCACAGTGTAGGCTTAACAATGTGATGAGAGATGTTGTTAAGAAAGAGGTTTTAAAACTCTTGCACACCAGGATCATCTATCTTGGGCCGCATAGTGAGTGGGTTAGCCCAGTTCAAGTTGTGCCTAAAAAGGGAGGCATGACTGTTGTTAAAAATGAAAAGAATAAATTAATCCCCCAAAGAAGCATCACTGGATGGCGGATGTGCATAGATTATCGAAAACTTAACAAGGCAACAAAGAAAGATCACTTTCCGTTGCCCTTCATTGATGAAATTTTGGAGCGACTGGCGAATCACTCTTTCTTCTATTTTCTTAATGGGTATTTAGGTTATCATTAGATTCTAATCCATCCAGATGACCAAAGCAAAACCACCTTTACATATCCATATGGAACCTATGCTTACTGTAGAATGTCTTTTGGATTATGTAATGCTCTAGCTTCTTTTCAAAGATGCATGATGTCTATATTTTCTGATATGATTGAAGAAATCATGGAAGTTTTCATGGATGAAATTTCTATTTATGGAAAAACTTTTGATGATTGTCTTGAAAATTTTGACATAGTTTTGCAAAGATGTGAAGAAAAACACTTAGTCCTTAATTGTGAAAAATATCATTTCATGGTTAGAGAAGGAATAGTGCTTGAATATTTGGTGTTCGAACGAGGGATTGAGGTAGATAGAGCTAAAATTGAAGTAATTAAATAGTTACCTCCTCCCGTAAATATCAGAGGGATCCATAGTTTCCTTGGTCATGCTGGTTTTTATCGCCGCTTTATAAAAGATTTTTCACATATTGCTAGACAACTTACAAATCTTTTGGCTAAGGATGTTTCCTTTGAATTTGTTGACGCATGTTTGAAATTTTTTAATATTCTTAAAAAAGCACTCATCTCTGCACCAATCATTCAACCCCTTAATTGGTCGCTACCTTTTGAAATTATGCGTGATGCTAGTGATTATGCTGTGGGCCAGTTTTGGGATAAACTAAAGATAAAAAGCATCATACAATTGCTTATGCTAGCAAAACTCTTATAGGACCTCAACTTAATTATACAACAACTAAAAAAGAACTCGTGACTGTTGTTTTTGCTATTGATAAGTTTAGATCTTACTTAGTAGGAGCTAAGGTGATTGTTTATACGGATTAGGCTACTTTGAAATATTTGCTCACTAAGAAAGATGCTAAACCCAGATTAATAAGATGGATTTTGTTACTCCAAGAATTTGACTTAGAAATAAAAGATAAAAAGAGAGTAGAAAATTCTATTGTCGATCATTTATCCAGAATGCAGTTTGAGAATTCATAGGAACTGCCCATTAATGATTCGCTGTAGGACGACATGCTCTTCAAGGTCACAAAATCCAACCCCTGGTATGCAAATATTGTCAACTTTACGGTTGCAGGTTATGTACCATCAGGAGAGAACAAAAGGAAGCTCATCTATGAAAGTCGTCTTCACATAAGGGATGAACCATACCACTTCAGAGTCTGCTCTGACGGCCTACTCAGAAGGTGTGTACCGGTAGAGAAAGGCATCAAGATCATCGAGCGATGCTACTCATCACCATATGGAGGACATTATGGTGTATTCTACACTCATTCGAAGATTTGGCAAAGTGGATTCTTCTGGTCAACCATGTATAAAGACATGAAAGACTTCATTCAAAGGTGTGGAGTGTGTCAGAGGCATGAGAATATCAATTCAAGAGATGCCATGCCACTCACCAACAACCTTCAGATTGAGCTCTTCGATGTCTGGAGAATCGACTATATGGGACCTTTTCCAAAGTCAAAGAACTGTGAATACATCTTAGTGGTAGTTGACTATGTCTCCAAGTGGGTTGAAGTCACGCCATGCAAAGCTGCTGATGCAAGGAACTCCAAGAAGATGTTTGAAGAGACAATATTTTCAAGATTCAGAATTCCAAGATTTGGACAACCAATTGAAAGACTTATCCAAGAAGGACAAACAGGGAAGTTGAATATAAGACTTGGGAAAAACTTTAAGCTTTCTATACCCATTACTCATTCTCTAAATGCTAAGACTGAGCCAATTTCCAAAGAAAACCTTAGCACGGACACCTCAACACCACAATACGCCACCAGGTCACGCGCGATAGAGGACCACATGAAGCTAAACTACCGGAACCAAACCAGGGCAAGGCTACGCACCACATGGGAGCAAGGAAATGTGGACGCCCGTGCAACCCGAAGGAAAATGAAGAAAGGCGCGATGCCACCGAACCTATCTTTTAGACATTTAGGTCATGAAAATAGGGTCACGGTGAGCTAGACTCCATGGGTCGATCCCTAGGCGGGGCTACATGGCTATGGCATTCGAGCGACCAGACCAACAACGGTCATGGTGAGACAGCAGCACGCAAGAAAATCAAAATCATGGAAAATAGAAAGCAAACCAAAAGGAACTATTTCCACTCAATATTATTAGAAAAGACCCCTAGAATGCCTCAGGGTTCTTAGCCACCGCCGCGGAGGATCTCCTCCACATCCATAGTGGCGATAATGACATCTGCAGCAGCAGTGAAGTCATTGACCCGCGCCGTCCGCTCCTCCTGCCCAGCGTGCTCTGGGAACCCAGGCATCACCCGATAAAGGTTCATCCTAGTCTATAGCTGCATGGCGGCAAGGGAAACACCAGCGACCCCTCCGATGGACGATTATCGCAATCCATCGACTTGGAAAGGAAAGGAAGCTGCGATCACATGAAAACGAGAAGAAGGAAGTAGCTGGGCAAACACTAAAGCGCAGATGATTCCCCCGTCGTACCAGCTCTCTCGATTTATAGCCACAGTAACCAGCCACACTGGATACCTCGGGCGTACATGTGTTCACTTTCAATTTCTAACCACTTTGAAAACCACACAGAGTAGGTGAAGCGATCGGAGGGAAGGTGGAGTGACTACTGTCCTCATAACAACACTAACCAAGTAAGCCTCGCGCATCCCCATTTTCTCCATTTCATCGTAATTCACATGCCCGCATTCCGCGGCGCACAAATACCCCATGAGTGGGTGCCATTATGCTCTGACATTGTAGGAGAGGTTAACTGCCTCCTGAGTTCGTGTGCAGAACGACCTGCAGCGTCCATGACCCTACGTCATAGGTCGGTCCTTAGAAGGGCTCGAGGCCACAAAAGGGATATGGGCATAGAGAAGATGGCCCCTACAGTTCTAATCGGTGGTGCAGGGCCACACGACCATCTCTCTCTATGTTCAAGTCATCCGCTTCGAAGTCTCCCGGGTTGACCCCCTCTGGGGGGAGGCATCTTGCCCTTTGGCCACTGTGGAGGCAGTTGGGGAACAACAGGATTGACGGCCGACGACTTATGGGATGCCTCTCGATGAGGCATAGCCAAACTCCACGTCGATTGGAGAGGATATCGGGTCCTGCTTGAATTACCCATCGACCCCGACAAGGTGCACTGCTCCGATCACGTGGTTACGGTTGACATGCCTCTCCATGCGTGGGGCGAAACCAAACCCGCCTTTAACAAGGTGGCACGACCTCTCGAGTTCGGCAAGGACGTCAGGGAAAAATGGAGTCAGGACCCCACGACTCTGACAGGAGTCAAGGCCAAGCCCCAGCTAACTCCTCCCTACGTCCTAGGTCTTAGACCTAAGGCTAGCTCTAGAAACTCATAAACCGTCAGAGGTCCACGACCTCTCCAGGAGAGATCGATGTAGCAGAACGACCGAGGCGACACGCGATGCGGAGTCTAAAGCGTGATCATGGCTCAGTCATGTGGAAAAAACAAAAGGTCCAAGACCTAGGAGCCAACACGTGTTCGCAAAAAACCTCGCGACCACGTGCACAGAGGTCGAGGAAGCATTTCCTCATATCAAGCATCTCAAAAGGACTAAAAGAGATGGCTCTCAAACACAGTTGCATGTAGCTCAAGCAAGGCCAATACCTATAGGCCCAAAAGTGAACCACATACCCTAGGACCCCCGCACCACATGATGAAAAAGAAGCCACAACCAATGTTAGATGCCCACATAAGAATGGGCAAATCAAGACTCATAAAGATAGGACTAGTACAACGTCGATGAGACTACTCGGTCCAGCCTAGGTCACAAGCCTCGAGACGCAGTACACTGACACGGCAAGGCTCAACAGTTACATACCGCATTGCTAGGGCATCCTAATGGGGCAGAACGCACCGACCACCTACCGCATTAAACGCACCAACCCATGAGAGGTCAAGTAACGAAGCTCGAACAAGCCACGTGAAAGTGCATTTGCCCCCTATGTGGGTTTTGGTGCATTGATGACATCCAAATTAGGGACTAATGTGATCTTAATGAGATATATTGCAGCTATTAATCCCATGAAAGATTCAAAGAGTTGATAAAGATGAAATGGTATCCCTCAATTCTTGAAGTTGTAAAGGCAGACGAACTCAAAGCGCTCTCCAAAGGTTTTATTTTTGTTTTTGAGTTTAGGATCTGCCGCACTATAAAGAGGGATGCAAACTTAGTTGGTCTGAGGAAGATAGAGTGCTCAAGCATTAAAATAAAATCAAAAGAGAGACGCTCTAGCACTCCACGAGCACGTAGAATATTTTTTTGTGACTGTTGGGGTCAGAAGTCCCGACGCAAGCCAGAACTCCCGATCGTCGGAAGTCACGACTTATGCTAGAAGTCATGACACCCAGTCACTTAGCTTGTGCGGTCACCATAGCCGTCGGAACTCCTGACGCCTAGTCACTTAGCCTACACGGTGATCGTTGCTGTCGGAAGTCTCGACATGAGTCAGAACTCCCGACAGTCAGAAATCCCGACCCAAGTCGAGAGTCCCAACACCTAGGGTTTTGCTAGCCGGCTGACTGTGCACGTCGGAAGTCCCGACCGTCGGGAGTTCCGATGTTTGTCGGGAGTTCCGACATTGACTTGCTCGTGCGAACTTCTGACCCTGCGTGAACAATGTTTTCTATTAAGGTCGGAAGTCTCGAGATCTACGTCGGAACTTCTGATATAGATCTGAATGGTTAGATTTCTACTATGAGTATAAATAGCCCTCTCTTCACTTCTAACCGTTACGGACTCATTCACAGCTCACTAACCCTCATGTTCAACAGCTCCCAAACAACAAAGGCACCCCTCTCCTCCCTCCTTTGCTCCAATCTTTGATTCCCCTTGGGTGTTGAGTAAAAGGAGAGTGGATTAAGTGAGAGAATCACTTTGGCAAGCTTGAGCATTTGATTTCTTTGTCAAGCCAATTGGATTTGTGTCTATTACTCTTGGGGCTTTGCCCCTAGCTGGCTAGGCGTTGCCCAAGAGCTTCCATCTTGTGGAAGAGCCTTGGAAAGTTTATATTACTCTTGATTTCTTAGTGGAAAGCTCAAGTGACCTTTGTGGTTGCTTTGAGAGAGGCAAGGAGGTGAAAGAGACTCCGACCTTTGTGGTCACCTCAACAACGAGGGCATAAGAGCTCCTTTGTGGGGTTGCCAAACCTCAAGATAAATCTTTGTGTCCTGTGTGCTTGTTGTTGTATTTGCTTGAGATTACTTGTATTTGCGTGTCCCTCTCTTCTGAACTTCATTTAAGGGTTTGGACTCGACAAGATACAAGTCGTTGCCGCCGAGATGGACAAGAAAATAGCTGAAGAGTTGATGGCTGCTCAAGTCAAGTTCTTCCAAGATGAAATGAAGAAGATGCAAGATGAGATGAGCAAGATGAAGGAAGAATTGAGCAAGAAGGTTGATGATGCAATACGTGGCAAGAATGATACAACAAGTGACAAAAATGAAGCAAACATAGATGCCGCAAGTGATATTAGAGCCGGTGAGCATGCTCATGGAAAGGGAATATATTCAAACATGAGCTTTGACTATGGACAACTCATTAAAGGTTCACCTCTACATACTCCTTCCATCAATGTTGGCAAGCCACCTCACTTTGATGGAACAAGAGCTATTCTCTCTCTCCGCACTAGTATCGCCCCGTAGCCCTCTCCTCGCTCCACCCTCGTGCCTCCTCGCGCCACCCTCGCTCCTCCTTGCACCACTACATCGTGCCCTGCCCACGGTTCTAGCCTGCTCTGGGACGCCGGGAGCTCCGGCCCTCATCCCTTCCGGTTGCGCCACCGAGGGTCCCGATCTCTCTGCCCCCTTCCACCGCCTGTGATCTACTCTTCTTTCTTGACTCGGTGGTGGAGATTCTGTTCATGGAGGTGCTCATGCTCGTCAATTTGTTCATGGCCTATGGATTTTGTTTTCATTTGTCTCCTTTCCTCGTTCAAGGTACTACCGTGGTGCCCTAACCCTAATGTCAATGTACCTTATGATTTGCCTCTATTCTTGTTCCCTCTCTACTCCTCTATCCTCCTTGTGTGAATGTGTGTTGAGATTTGAAGCCCCGTGAATGGCGTAGTCACCATGTGCGTCGGAGGTCTCGATCATCGGAACTCCCAGCTGTCGGAACTTCTGACTCTGATCAAGACTCCAGACCCAATGGTGACCACTCCATTCATGTTTCTTCACTTCTCGATATTTGTTTGCTTCTCGTTGTCTTGTTTCTTAGTTCCCCTTCATGTTTTTCATAGTCATGGACGGTGGCAGTCCCTTGCGTTGCAAGGAGAAGAGGTCTAAGAAGAATCAAGACCATGCCGTTGTCCCCAGGCCATCTAGCCACACCAAAGTGGCATGTCCATGTGTTGGTGCTGGTGGTTCCCGTGCTGCCCATCACCATGACGATCAAGGATCTTCTACTGCCTTTCCTCCTCCTACTCATGTCTCTATTGGGGATGTTCCTATTATTGATGTAGAAGAAGAAGCTCTTGAGCGTGCTGGCCGCACTATTGCTGCTCCACCTATTCACACCTCGACTCACGGCCCAGGTTTCGTCAGTGAGCTCGTTCCTTTCCCAAGAGTTTTGCTAATCATGCAGGAGCCCGCCATGGCTCCTAATCCTACTGGTGGCTGGATACCTCCTCTATCAGTTGACTGCCGTCATCGGGTTAGGGACATCAGGTCCATGAGAGGCAAAAATCTTTATGCTGAGGAAGAGAAGGATCTCTAGCTTGAGTATCGCTTCTGGCATCTGTTTCACTTTGATATTTATGATTTCATCATCTATCAGAATTTTCTGAAGAAGAGGGAGCCATCGGTTCTTTAGATGAAATGCATTGATGCCTATTCTCTTGGTTTGTTCAAGGAGCCTGAGCTGGAGTAGATGGTTCATGATATACGCTCAATGAGGCTATCCTACTTGCTAGAATTTAGGAAGCATTAGAACAATGAGATTATCTATCAGTTTTATGCTTCCTATCACCATGAGAGAGACCCAATCGGTGCCATTGATATTCTCCATTGGACCACTAAAGGCAATCACTATAAGGTGGATTTTATTACTTTCTCTCGCCTTCTTGGTTTAAGTCATGCCGACAGCACTACACCTGAACTCACTGAGTATGAGGATGTGGCTTTGGAGGAGTACCAGCATATGTATCTTGATAGACATCCAGTTGATGGATAGTATATGTATCTAAAGCCCTACTACTATGTCCTTAATAATATTCTACGATAGATCTTGTATCTAAAGTGAGGTGACTCCACTTTCCTTCATGATGATTCTTAGAAGGTGCTTCAGCGCTTTGGTGATGATTTTAAGCTATTTTCCATCAACCAATACATTTGGAACAAGATACATGATGCTACTGAGGATCCTGTGAGGCATCTTCCCTATGCCCCCTACATCATGCATGTGATTGAGCAAGTGTCCGGCATCCGGTTCCCCATAGACACTCAACACAATCTCCTCAAGATCTCCAACAAGACATCTATCATAGCTGTAAAAGAACTGAGGAAGAAAGCTGCTGTAGCCCCAGCCAAAGGCAAAGGTGCTTCAGGTTCTCGCTCTCATCGTGGTGGTTCACCACCTGCTGCTACTGCTCGCTCTTCTAGTGCCGAGCCACTCTCTTCTTCCTCCTCTGGTAAGAAGCCCAACAAGTTCAAGTTCCTCATGACCTACATGTTTGGACAATGTTGTGCTAGTGCTCAACATGAGCATGATATGCAAGAGAGGCTCTATCGTTTGGAATAGCAGTGCTTGTGTGGCATATGAGGATGATGCTGCTTCTTGCCCTCATGGCAAGAGCAAGGCTACTAAAGAAGATGAGGACTACATGGAGGAGGATGATGATGACGACGACGACGATGGTGGTGATCATGGTGACCAAGATGATGATGAGGACTACGAGGACGAGTAGTCGGTTCTTCACGCGGCCTACCCCTTTTGGCACTTGTTGATAAAGAGGGAGTGTTAGGCTTTGATCTATCTTGTAATAAGTTAGTTGGTCACTTAGTTTTGAGACTTTAAAACCTTTAGCTTGTGTGAACTATGTCGTGTGTGGCTAACATGTGATGGACAACTATATATGTGTTTGTGATGCATGATTGTAGGACAAGTAATGGTTATCTATCTACCTTATTAGCTTATGCTTGTCTCTACTTGTGATGGTGGATGTATTTTGGATGGCCATGTGTTGCTTCAAGTTTCTACTTTGAAATCTTGGCCATCATATTCTCTTTTACTTGTGTGAAATAATATGTCATATTGCATCTCTTTTCATGGATATATATTTGTTCACACACACTTTTTGCACCCCACGGATTGCAAATTTTAGGGGGGGGGCTTTTGTCTTAATGTATGCAAATCATGTATAGATGATTCTAATTGAAATTCAAATTCATGCATACATCAAGGGGGAGCTCTTCATAAATTTTGGGTTTCAAAAGCTTTAAATTCTTTCATTCTTATAAAAGCCTAAGTTGGTTGTCATCAATTACCAAAAAGGGGGAGATTGAAAGTGCATTTACCCCCTATGTGGGTTTTGGCGTATTGATGACATCCAAATTAGGGCTAATATGATCTTAATGAGATATGTCGTAGCTATTAGTCCCATGAAAGATTCAAAGAGTTGATAAAGATGAAATGGTATCCCTCAATTCTTGAAGTTGTAAAGGCGGACAAACTCAAAGCGCTCTCCAAAGGTTTTATTTTTGTTTTTGAGTTTAGGATCCGCCGCACTATAAAGAGGGATGCAAACTTAGTTGGTCCGAGGAAGATAAAGTGCTCAAGCATTAAAATAAAATCTAAAAGAGAGACACTAGCACTCCATGAGCACGTAGAATATTTTTTGGTGACTGTTGGTGTCGGAAGTCCTGATGTAAGCTAGAACTCCCGATCGTCGGAAGTCATGACTTATGCCAGAAGTCCTAACACCCAGTCACTTAGCCTGTGCGGTGACCGTAGCCGTCGAAAGTCTCGACGTAAGCCAGAACTCCCGATCGTCGGAAGTCACAACTCATGTCGGAAGTCCTGACGCCCAGTCACTTAGCCTGCGTGGTGACCGTGGCCGTCGAAAGTCCCAACATGAGTCAGAACTCCCGACAGTCGGAAGTCCCGGCCCAAGTCGGGAGTCCCGACACCTGGGGTTTTGCTGGCCGGCGGACTGCGCACATCGAAAGTCTCGATGTACGTCAGGAGTCCCAACCGTCGGAAGTCCTGATGTTTGTTGGGAGTTCCGACATTGACTTGCTCATGTGGACTTCTGGCCCTGTGTGAACAGTGTTTCCTGTTAAGGTCGGAAGTCCTGAGATCTGCGTCGGAACTTCCAACGTAGATCTGAACGGTTAGATTTCTACTATGAGTATAAATAGCCCTCTCTTCACTTCTAACCATTATGGACTCATTCACAGCTCACTAACCCTCGTGTTCAACAGCTCCCAAGCAACAAAGGCACCCCTCTCCTCTCTCCTTTGCTCCAATCTTTGATTCCCCTAGGGTCTTGAGTGAAAGGAGAGTGGATTAAGTGAGAGAATTACTTTGGCAAGCTTGAGCACTTAATTTCTTCATCAAGCCAGTTGGATTTGCATCTATTACTCTTGGGGCTTTGCCCCTAGCTAGCTAGGCATTGCCCAAGAGCTTCCATCTTGTGGAAGAGCCTTGGAAAGTTTGTATTACTCTTGATTTCTTAGTGGAAAGCTCAAGTGACCTTTGTGGTTGCTTTGAGAGAGGCAAGGAGATGAAAGAGACTCCGACCTTTGTGGTCACCTCAACAATGAGGGCATAAGAGCTCCTTTGTGGGGTTGCCAAACCTCAATATAAATCTTTGTGTCCTGTGTGCTTGTTGTTGTGTTTGCTTAAGATTACTTGTATTTGCTTGTTTCTCTCTCCCGAACTTCATTTTAGGGTTTGGACTCGATCTACGGTTTGGAGACATTTCGGCATCAAGGGAGTGGCCCAACATCTTCACCAAATCACTAGGAAGTGGGGTTGTAAGATTATTTATCCGCAAAGTTAAATTTGGCACTGCTTTTGTAGTTCACGTAGGTGTCGGGACTTCTAACGTTTGTGCCGGAACTTTTGACGACGTCGGGAGTTCTGACCCAAACTGTCAGAATTTCTGACATTGACTGACTAATTTGAACTTAGCATTTATAGTTAATTTTTAGATACGCCTATTCACCCCCATCTAGGCATTGTTAGATCCTTTCACCACGGCAACGAACCCACGCTCAATGCGCATGCATCTTAGCGCTTTCACAATCACTTCGTGATCGCAAAAATGCTCGGGGCTACTACCAGGGTCAAAACCCTAGGGTCTCTCAAGGCATCGATTAGTCAGTAGGCCACACGGCCTGTAATACATCAGCTAGCAAAGGCGCCAACAATTGAGGCCTAGCTGGGCTAAGCAAACCAAGCTGGACGCTAAGACCAGGGTTGGCCATGACCTCTTCCTCCTGTCTTAGCCGAATGATGCTCGAGAGGCACATGACCTCACCCCTGTCATGACCCCTGGAAGGGACGGGGAGAGGTCGAGCCCCACCAAGTATGCCTATTCTGAGAAGGACAGGTACGCTGCACTAACTTCGCAAGGGCTGAGGGAACAACAGTCACCTTGGTCCGATCAGACACCAACCCTGCACCACACAGCTCGGATAAGACAATACTGCCCTAGGGCGGTGACGATGGGCACGATGACCACTGGCTAGATATGGCCCGACAAGACGCGTGTACATCCCTACCCACTATGGGATGGGATCCACAATGAAGGCATTTACTTGAAGGCCATCTAGACCGGTGGGGAACCATGACCTCAGCGACCGGGATCGTGGCCCTCAGCTCCTTAAGACAACCAGGCGATCGATGACCTAGGGACGGCTACCAACTCTTGTACGACATCCTAGGAAACCAAGAGACGATGATGAAGACCACGGCAGAGACCACGTCGCACAGGACAGCTGGTGCATCACCACCGTGCCTACAGTGCCACCATGTTCGGCACAGAAGCATCATGCCACACCATGCCACGATGTGGCCATAAGAAGATGACGACAACCACACCCAGGCGTACTCCACAAGACGGTGTAGCTTGCAAGCCAAGTTAGTTAGGCCCTTCCTCAGGCTCATGACCCTTCGGTCAGGAGAACCTCCTCCTTTGTATGTGCCCTAGCCTTAACTCTATATAAGGGCAGCCAGGGCACCCTCTCCAGATATTCTGAGTCCCTCTTCTCATTCACTGACTCTCCATCGTAGCAGGGCTCCTGAAGCTTCCCTTCGGACTGCCCGTCTCCTAGCTGTAGCTCTTCTTCCTCTTCTACAATTCTTGCACTCCTATTGTAAGAACTTCAGAGCATTCAAGAGAGGAATACGCACTCGATCATCTCTAAGACTGGACGTAGGGCTTTGGCCTGAACCAGTATAAATTCTCATGCGTTTTGGATACTACCATCGTCTTCCTAGAGCAGCACGACAATCATATAAGTTTACTAGTCCGATTTACAAAACACCGACACTTATAATTTGAAATAGAGAGTAGTTCATTAGCCAACAACTGGCTTATAATTTGAAGCGGAGAGTAGTTCATTAGCCAACAACTAGCTAACAAAGACCAATAGTTCATTACTAAACATATATGCACCTTTTAGTCTAGGATCCAAATATGCATGGGGCTAATATTCATACGCTAATGCAAAATGGCCCTATATACCACCTATATACTTTAAGGCTTTAAATAGAGACTTCATATTAATTCTCATGAGACGCCTTAGAAAAAAGATAAAATCCTTAAAATTCTATTTAATTTCCTAATGGCGAATGTGAACATTTTTACAAGACGTCTAATTATCATCATCAAAATAGCCATGATTTATTTTTTAAAAAATATTCAAAAAATACGAAAAATGCATAAATTAACCTCTCAACTTGCATAAATATACACACCTGTAAAAAAATTGAAATAATCCCTAAATTTGCATCTAAATTACACGATTGTTAAAGATAATACAAATCAATCATTGTGTTTGTTTTTAAAATTACCCATATTTTTCGTTCGTGAAAGATGATATAAAATATATAAATTATGTTATTTACTATCGTAAAAAATAACTTAAAATATCCCTCAAATCTAAATCTAACTACCAACATAAGGTACATAAAATCTAAACTATTCCTCATAGGCTAGATGCAGTAGAATAAAAAGTCAGGCAGTGGTGGGAATTGCTCAGTGGAGCCCCCACGGTCTGGGTTTGAGCCCCGCTCGACGCTGGTTCGCACCAGGGTTTTTCCCATTTTCTTTGTAGCATGAAGCACAGATATTCCACAATGTTCAAGGTGCCATGCCCGTCACGCGTGGAGTCTGACGATCTTCAAGCACCTCTCAACCACACGTGTGTCTTTAGGTATAGAAGTAGTAGGCTTAGCTTGTGTTCAACATGTGTGTGTGCGTGAGTGTGGCGTGCGGTGTGAATTTGTACGTAAGTTTAGATACTATAACTTGTACTTAAAGTATGGAGGCATTAAAAAATTATCATGGTCAAAACTTGGTTGTTTTAATTCCCTATCAAAACTTGAACCATGCATTTATGTACTAATTGTCCACGCTTCATTAACACTCAAGTAATAGTGAGGACTGGGTACAAATAGAATATTACAAAAATCACATTCAATTTTTTAATAGCAAAGCGCCTATTTTTTAAATAAAGGAATAAATATCTGATTTCAAACCTTATGACCAAGAGAATCAAACTACTTATTATATTAAATTTAAATAAAAATAAAGGTGTCTAACTCAAAATTTAATTTAAACATTAAATTGGCTATAAAAAGAATTGCATAGTGGTTGTTACAATTTTTAGAGACCGTCTCCCCAACCATATATCTTCTGAGTGTAATTTGAGAACCAGCGCCTAGTTCAACATTTTTTCTAATTTTTTGAATTAGTACTTCACCTCATAAATTCATTCAAAATGCGAATCACCTTCCCTTATTATGAACCAATTATTAAAACACACATATAATCTACTACTCCATCTTTATTCTTTTTTCTTTTTAGGGCTCATCATCAATAGCCAAAAATCCGTGTAATGGATACTCCCAGCTAGTGGCCGCCAATAGAAATCCTTTCAGCCCTTGTTTAGTTCATGGTGTAAAATTTTAGGGTGTCACATCGGGTGTCATATATGGGTGTCGCATGTGGTGTTCGGATACTAATAAAAAATAAATTACAGAATCCGTCAGTAAACCGTGAGACGAATTTATTAAGCCTAATTAATTCGTTATTAGCGCGTGTATTACTGTAGCACTTTATTGTTGAATCATGGATTGATTAGGCTTAAAAGATTCATCTCGTAAAGTAGTCGCAAATATGTGTAATTAGTTATTTTTAGTCTATATTTAATATTTTATATATGTG
This sequence comes from Miscanthus floridulus, assembly GCF_019320115.1. Lineage (NCBI taxonomy): Eukaryota > Viridiplantae > Streptophyta > Magnoliopsida > Poales > Poaceae > Miscanthus > Miscanthus floridulus. The sequence goes on from NC_089581.1 coordinate 156,848,280, forward strand.
TCTAAATATTTAATAGGATAGGGTGTAAGTTTTTAAGGCCGCGCTAACAACTTAAATCCGTGCTTATCGTCCCCCTCTAGTCTGGCGTAGCCGACTGAGACGAGTTTTGGAGGCGCAAAAAGCAAAAGGGAAAATTGGTTCTATGGCATTGAAAGATCACGAGAATCGGAAAATACCATCAAAAGAGCTATGTCACGTAAAATACCATTCAAAGATGCAAACGTTAACCGAAAGTAGCATTCCATCATGTTCCGTCATGTTTGGAGCTAACGACATCCATCTCCATCCACTGAGAGCCAAGGACGTAGAGATCGGCCCTGAGATCATTGACGAGGCGCTCCATCCTGCCGCCGTAGTGAAAGCTCTAGTTTGGTTTTGGTGAATTGATGAAACCCTAAGTGCTAACCTAGTTTATCAAGTGATCATGAGATAGGTAGCACACTTCAAGTAGAGAAGCTAATAAAGATCATAGCATGACAATGGTGATGGCATGGCGATGATCAAGGGCTTGAACTTAAAAAGAAGAAAGAGAAAAACAAAAAGCTCAAGGCAAAGGTATAACTTGTAGGAGCTATTTTGTTTTGGTGATCAAGACACTTAGAGAGTGTGATCACATTTAGGTTTGATAGCCGTACTATTAAGAGGGGTGAAACTCGTCTCGTAATACAGTTATCAAAGTGCCACTAGATGCTCTAACTCATTGCATATGCATTTAGGATCTAGTGGAGTGCTAACACCCTTGATAATATTTGTGAAAATATGCTAACAAATGTGCACAAAGTGATACACTTGGTGGTTGGCACATTGGAGCAAGGGTGGAGAAGTTAGAAGTGAAAACAGAGGTGATGCCAGCGTCGGTCAAGTGACCGGACACTGGATTCAAAAGCACCGGACGCTGACTGCCTGCGTCCGGTCGCGTTGACTGGCGGTACAGAGGCTAGGGTTTACCACCGGACGCTGGGCTATGTCTGGTCGAGGTGGACCGGATGCATCCGGTCGAGGAAAACCAGTTTTCGACCCTTACTGTACTCGACCGGACGCTGAGGCTCCAGCGTCCGGTCAGTTTTACCGGAGTGTCCGGTCAACTTCGTAGCCATTGGAATCTGACGAACAACGTTTGAAGCTGATGACGCGTGGCGTTCATCTGTGGACTGGACGCTGGGTCCAGGGTCCGGTCAGTAAGACCGAAGCGTCCGGTCAGAGCGCAGTGTACCCAGTAAAGGGGTACAACGGCTCTATTTCGTGGGGGCTTCTATTTAAGCCCCATGGCCGGCTGTGGCTGACATCTTTGGCCATTTTCATTGACATAGCAACCTTGTGAGCCTAGCCAAAGTCCTTCCACTCATCTCCATCATTGATTCATCATCATAGTGAGATTGGGAGTGATCTAAGTGCATTGCTTGAGTGATTGCATCTAGAGGCACTTGGTGTTCGTGTTTCGCTGCGGATTTCGCTTGTTACTCTTGGTGGTTGCCGCCAACTAGACGGCTTGGAGCAGCGAGGATCGTTGAGCAAAGAGTGGTGATTGTCTCTGGCTCCGATCGTGGTAATTGTGAGGGGTTCTTGACCTTTCCCCGGTGGAGCGCCAAAAGATACTCTTGTGAATTGCTCGTGGCTTATGTGATCCTCATCTTGTGTTGGTTGTGCGGCACCCTATTGAGGGTTTGGCGTGTGAAGCCAATTAGCGCGTGAACCTCCAAGTGAGTGAATCGCCACAACGAGGAGTAGCTTGCCGGTAAGCAAGTGAACCTCGGTAAAAATCATTGTGTTCATCCTTTGATTCCGAGGTGATTGGTCTTCATTGTTATTCATCCTAGTGATTGATTGGTTCACTCCTCTATACGGTGGTATAACTATCTTGATCGCTCTCTCTACATTATCGCAAACTAGTTGACAAGCTCTTTAGTGTAACTAGTTGTGAGAGTTTGCTTGCTTGGTTGGTGTGGCTCTTTAGTTAGCCTTTGAGAGCACACTAACATAGGGTAGTGTCATACCTCTTGTGTGAATCGACACTATTTAAACTAGAATTGTGGTAAGTGGCTTGCATTTTGAGTAGGCTAGTGCAACACTTGCTTCGCCTCATAATTGTCTAACCTTTTGTTAAGTGTTGTTGTAGAATTTTTTATTAGGCTATTCACCCCCCCCTCTAGCCATTAGGACCTTTCAAGTGGTATCAGAGCCGAGGTCACCGTTATTTAAGGCTTAACAACCTTTGGTGTTAAAATGGCTCAAATCAACAACACCAAGAAGCCACCCCAATTTGATGGCACAAATTATCCTTATTGGAAGTGAAAGATGACCACACATATCAAGTCAATCAATAGAAAGGTGTGGAAGGTGGTAGAAACCAAAATTGAGATTGGTGATCCGAAGAATCCCACCGTGGCCGAAGAAGTACTTCTCCAAAACAATGACATTGCTCTTAGTGCTATTCATGATACAATTGATGAGAGAACATTTGAGCAAATCAAGAATATTGAGATAGCTCATAAAGCTTGGAAGAAGTTGGAAGAATCATTTGAGGGCACTCAAGCCGTGAAGGGTGCAAAGGTTTACATTCTCAAAGAGAAGTTTGCAAGCTTCAAGATGAAGGAGGATAAAAGTGTGCCAGAGATGTTTCATAGGCTTCAAGTGCTTATTAATGATCTCAAAGCACTTAGAGAAGAGGTGAAGGACAAGGACTTCTCCCATAAGTTCTTGAGATGCTTGCCTTCAAGATTTGGTACATTGGTCACCATTCTAGTGAGAAACGGTTTGGACACCATGACACCAAACTAAGTATTGGGAGATATAATGACCGATGATACCTATAGAGATGATGATGAGAATGAAGAAAAGAAGGAGAAGAAAGATGAGAAGAAAGATGAGAAGAAGAAGAGCTTGGCATTCAAAGCCACATCATCCAAGGGCAAAGCTAAGCAAGAAACATCAAGTGAAGAAGATGAATCATAGGATGATGATGATGATGAGAAGATGGCTCTATTTGTCAAGAGATTTGGCAAGTTCATGGTGAAGAAGGGCTACCGCACTAGAAGAAAGAAGTCTTCTTCCAAGAACAAAGAAGAGTCAAGAAGGTGCTTCAAGTGTAGAAGCAAAGATCATCTCGTTGCTCAATGCCCATACAATAGTGAAAATGATGATGACAACAAGAAGAACAAGAAGAAGGACAAGAAGGAAAAGAGAGAGAAGAAGGACAAGATGGCCTTCAAGAAGAAGAAGGGTGGTTCATATGTAGTCACTTGGGATAGTGATGCTTCCTCAAGTGATGATGATGATGATGATAGTGATGATCACAAGACCACTAAGAAGAAGGTTCTTGCAAGCATTGCCATAAATGAGAAGCCTTCTCTCTTCGAATCTTCATCATGCTTCAAGGCTAAGGTCACTAAGGTACAATCTTGTGATAATGAAAGTGATGAAGAACATGTTGATGATAATGAAAATGATAGTGATAGTGATGATGATGAACCTACTAAGGATGAATTATTTTACATGCTAGAGGATGCTAAAGAACACTTTGACATTAAGAGAAGGGAATGCAAGAGCTTGAATAAGGAGGTAAAAGCCCTTAAGCAAGCCCTTGATGAGCTCAAAGCAACTCATGAGAAGCTAGAGGTAGCCCATGAGAAGCTTGGCAAGGCTCACAAAAAGTTTGAAAAAGCTCATTCCACTTTGCTTAATGAACAAGATAAAAAGAAGCATGTTGAAACTTGTGATGTAGGTGTAACTTGTGATTTAATTGATACATCACTATCTATGCCTATCATTGTTGCTCCTACTAACCCTTCTTGTAGCACTTCCACTTCTACCTCATCTAGTAGTGATGGTCTCACTTATGATACCTCACTAGTGGTGAGAATGAGAACCTCAAGAAGAAGGTCACTAAGCTCACTCACAACCTAGCTAAGGCATATGGTGGTGAGGACCGCTTGCTTATGGCCTTGGGTAGCCAAAGAGCTTCTCTCTACAAGGAGGGATTGGGCTATACCCCTAAGAAAGGCAAAGCGGCCTTTGCTCCTCATAAGACTAGTTTTGTGAAGAACAATGGTCGGTTTTGCACTAGTTGCAAGCAAGTGGGTCATAAAGAGCAAGAATGCAAAAATAAGAACAAAAATGCTAATGTATCCTTTATTAAGCTTGATTCATGCTATATGCTTACTAAGGGTACAAATAGTGTAAAGGCTAAGTTCATTGACAAACCATGGATGGGCTCAAAGAAGAAAGCCATTTGGGTGCCAAAGAGCTTAGTTACTAACCTTCAAGGACTCAAGCAAATTTGGGTACCTAAAAAGAATTGATCTTCTTTTATAGATCAATTACAAAGCTGAGGAAGGCATTGGGTTCTTGATAGTGGGTGCACTCAACACATGACCGGTGATGCAAGAATGTTCAACTCAATCAACACCAATGGCAATGATGGTTATGATAGTATCACATTTGGTGACAATGGCAAAGGCAAGGTCAAAGGGCTTGGTAAGATTGCAATATTCAATGATATGAGCATTTTCAATCTATTGCTAGTAGAGAGCTTGAACTTCAACTTGCTATCCATGGCATAATTGTGTGATCTTGGATTTAAATGCATATTTGGGGTAGATGATGTAGAAATCATAAGTGTAGATGGCTCTAATTTGATCTTCAAATATTTTAGATATGAGAATCTATACTTGGTTGATTTCAATGCTAGTGAAGCTAGATTATCTACATGCTTGTTCACTAAGTCTAGCATGGGTTGGTTATGGCATAGAAGGCTTGGTCATGTTGGAATGAAACAATTGAATAGATTGGTTAAGCATGACTTGGTTAGAGGCTTGAAAGATGTTGTGTTTGAAAAGGATAAGCTTTGTAGCTCTTGTCAAGCCGGCAAACAAGTTGGAAACACCCATCCTAAGAAAAGCATGATGAGCACTAGTAAAGCATTTGAGCTATTGCACATGGACTTGTTTGGGCCAACATAATACACTAGTATCAGTGGAAACAAATATGGATTTATGATAGTGGATGACTACACTAGATATACATGGGTATTCTTTCTAGTGGACAAAAGTGATGTATTTGCAACATTTAAATTATTTGTCAAAGGCATTCACAATAAGTTTAAAATAACCATCAAGAGAGTTAGAAGTGACAATGGTAGTGAGTTCAAAAACACTAGAATTGATGAGTTGTGTGATAAATTTGGAATTAGACATCAATTCTCGGCCAAGTACACACCTCAATCAAATGGCCTTGTTGAGAGAAAGAATAGAACACTCATTGATATGGCAAGGTCTATGCTTAGTGAGTACAATGTGAGTCAATCTTTTGGGCTGAAGCTATCAACACAACTTGCTATTATAGCAACCGCCTCTATTGTCACCGATTAAAAGAGAAGACACCATATGAACTCTTGAATGGTAGAAAGCACAACATTGTATATTTTTAGGTCTTTGGTTGCAAATGCTATATCTTGAAGAAAGGCACAAGATTGGGCAAGTTTGACAAGAAATGTGATGAAGGATTCCTACTTGGTTACTCCACTATAAGCAAAGCATATAGAGTTTGGAATTTGGATAGTGATACTCTTGAGGAAGTTCATGATGTTGAATTTGATGAAACCAAGGGTTCACAAGTAGAGAATGAGAACTTGAAAGATGTTAGAGGCATTCAACTTTCAAATGCCATGAAGAACATGGATATTGGTGAATTGAGGCCTAGACAAGTGGATGATGATGAAGATGATCAAGTGCAAGTGCTCGCTAACTCAAATGTGCAAGATGATTCACATCAAGTTAGTGCAAGTGACTCTCATGATAATGAACAAGATCAAGTGGCTAGTACATCATCTCAACCCAATGATCAAGCAAGTGCAAGCAATCAAGTTCCATTGCTTCAACCAACAAGTATTGCAAGAGATCATCCTTTGGACACTATAATTGGAGATATTTCAAGAGGTGTACAAACAAGATCAAGATTGGCATCATTTTGTGAACACTTCTCATTTATGTCATCCATTGAACCAAAGAAGATAGATGAAGCCTTGAAGGATATTGATTGGGTCAATGCTATGCATGAAGAGCTAAACAACTTCACAAGAAATCAAGTATGGGAAATGGTAGAAAGACCAAAGGGACACAATGTGATTGGAACCAAATGGGTCTTTAGAAATAAGCAAGATCAAGATGGGATAGTAGTAAGGAACAAAGCAAGATTGGTAGCACAAGGATATACATAAGTTGAAGGTCTTGACTTTAGAGAAACATATGCCCCGGTTGCTAGATTGGAGGCAATTAGAATCTTGCTAGCCTATGCTTGTGCTCACAACATCAAGCTCTATCAAATGGATGTTAAGAGTGTATTTCTCAATGGCTACATCAATAAAGAAGTATATGTAGAGCAACCTCCCGGTTTTGAAGATGATAAAAAGCCCAACCATGTGTACAAGTTGAAGAAGGCGTTGTATGGCTTGAATCAAGCACCTAGAGCATGATATGAGAGATTGAGAGACTTCCTACTCTCTAAAGGGTTCACCATGGGCAAGGTTGACATCACTCTTTTCATCAAGAAGATTGGAAAAGATCTATTTGTATTGCAAATCTATATTGATGATATCATATTTGAATCAACCAATCAAGAATTTTGTGATGAGTTTAGAAAGATGATGGCTAATGAGTTTGAAATGTCCATGATTGGAGAATTGAGTTACTTCCTTGATCTTCAAATCAAGCAATTGAAAAATGGTACATTTGTGAGTCAAGGCAAGTACATCAAGGATATGATCAAGAAGTTTGGTATGATTGATAGCAAAGTCATTAGCACACCAATGGGAACCAATGGCAACTTGGATAGTGATGCAAGTGGAAATATGGTAGATCAAAAGTTATATCGGTCTATGATTGGAAGCCTACTCTATGTGACCGCATCAAGGCCGGATGTCATGTTAGTGTATGCATGTGTGCAAGATTTCAAGCCTCACCAAGAGAAAGTCATTTGAAAGCTACAAAGAGAATATTGAGGTACTTGAAGCATACACCAAATGTTGATTTGTGGTATCCCAAAGGAGCAAAGTTTGAGCTAGTTGGTTACTCTGACTCGGATTATGCGGGATGCAAGGTTGAAAGGAAGAGCACCTCGGGCACATGTCAATTGTTGGGAAGATCACTTATTTCATGGTCATCAAAGAAGCAAAATAGTGTTGCATTATCAACCGCCGAAGCCGAATACATATCCACCGGTAGTTGTTGTGCACAAGTACTTTGGATGAAGGCCACTTTGAGTGACTTTGGAATCAAGTTCAAGAAAGTGCCATTGCTATGTGACAATGAGAGTGCAATCAAGCTAACCAACAATCTGGTGCAACATGCAAGAATAAAGCACATTGATGTCTGCCACCATTTCATAAGAGATCACCAACAAAAAGGGGACATTTGCATTGAGAGTGTAGGCACCGAAGATCAACTTGCCGATATATTCACCAAGCCATTGGATGAGAAAGGTTTGCAAGCTAAGGAATGAGTTGAACATATTAGATTTCTCAAATATGTGTTGATGCACCCCTCACTCATATGACATGCCTCTCCCTCGAGCAATCTAAGGTAAAAGTTGATTGGCATGACATACATCCTTGCTAAGGACATGATTAGTACATTTAGTCATATTTTCAATCTTATTAGGACCTTGCAAGTGGTTCTATCTTATTAGGCTCATTCATTAAAATCAAATGATTTTGATTGTCTATATGGTATCACTATTGCTTCTATGTTTGACTTGATCTAGTGATGGCATATGACATGTTTATGGGCTTGTAACCTAGTGTTTAATTTAGAAAATGAACTATAAGTGTTTAACTCAACATGGTACAAGATAACCCTTATTTGGAGGTGTGAAGAAGCTTGTCCTTAGATCAAACCGAGTTAAATATCTTTGGCATATATTCTAGTTGAACCAAATTTAGGAAAATAATCCTCACTCCATTAATTGACATTGATAATCTCGACCCTACAAGTAATCTATCTACATTTAGATCCTTTGTGGTCATTGATGACAAAGGGGGAGAGAAACAAAGATAAGGGGAAAGAGAGAAAAAAGGGGGAGAAACAAAGAGAAACAAGGGAGAGAAACAAATATAAGGGAGAGATAAAAAAAGAAAAAGGATCAACTAAAATTTTGAGCACACAAGTAGGGGGAGCAAGCTCATGAACTTGTTTGGTGCATTTGAATGTGCATTTCATATGTTTGCTTGCATGGCATAAGTATTAAATTTACACAACCATGCTTGTGTAATGAATGTTAGTTGTAAGATTGAATGGTGAAATGAAATCACTAGATAACTTTCATTTCCAAGTAAGTCTTTTACAAGTGATATCTTTTCAAAGTATGTTTCCAAGTGATATAGAACTAACCATGGTGCTACGGATGGTATATTGGTGCACTCCGATTGGTATCACGCTTCAAAGGTCCATATTTTTATACCTTAGCATCATATGGTAGATATTGACTCCTACATTTCCTATCTAAGCATATGTGCAAGCTTCAATCCAAATTCTTAGCACATATGTAGGGGAGCAATTGCTACCACTTAGGGTTCATGAAACTTGTCCATATCCTTTTACACATGGTAAAAATGCTTGGGCAAGCAACATGGATTCATTGAATTTTAATTCATATATTTGTATAAGGGTTGTCATTAATTACCAAAAAGGGGAGATTGGAAAGCTCTAGTTTGGTTTTGGTGAATTGATGAAACCCTAAGTGCTCACCTAGTTTATCAAGTGATCATGAGATAGGTAGCACACTTCAAGTAGAGAAGCTAATGAAGATCATAGCATGACAATGGTGATGGCATGGCGATGATCAAGGGCTTGAACTTGAAAAGAAGAAAGAGAAAAACAAAAAGCTCAAGGCAAAGGTATAACTTGTAGGAGCTATTTTGTTTTGGTGATCAAGACACTTAGAGAGTGTGATCACATTTAGGTTTGATAGCCATACTATTAAAAGGGGTGAAACTCGTATCGGAATACGGTTATCAAAGTGCCACTAGATGCTCTAACTCATTGCATATGCATTTAGGATCTAGTGGAGTGCTAACACCCTTGATAATATTTGTGAAAATATGCTAATAAATGTGCACAAGGTGATACACTTGGTGGTTGGCACATTGGAGCAAGGGTGGAGAAGTTAGAAGTGAAAACAGAGGTGATGCCAGCGTCGGTCAAGTGACCGGACGCTGGATTCAAAAGCACCGGACGCTGACTGCCTGCATCCGGTCGCGTTGACTGGCGGTACAGAGGCTAGGGTTTACCACCGGACGCTGAGCTGTGTCCGGTCGAGGAAAACCAGTTTTCGACCCTTACTGTACTCGACCGGACGCTGAGGCTCCAGCGTCCGGTCAGTTTTACCGGAGTGTCCGATCAACTTCGTAGCCGTTGGAATCTGACGAACAACGTTTGAAGCTGATGACGCGTGGTGTTCATTTGTGGACCGGACGCTGGGTCCAGGGTCCGGTCAGTAAGACCGAAGCGTCCGGTCAGAGCGCAGTGTACCCAGTGAAGGGGTACAACGGCTCTATTTCGTGGGGGCTTCTATTTAAGCCCCATAGCCGGCTGTGGCTCACATCTTTGGCCATTTTTATTGACATAGCAACCTTGTGAGCCTAGCCAAAGTCCTCCCACTCATCTCCATCATTGATTCATCATCATAGTGAGATTGGGAGTGATCCAAGTACATTGCTTGAGTGATTGCATCTAGAGGCATTTGGTGTTCGTGTTTCGCTATGGATTTCGCTTGTTACTCTTGGTGGTTGCCGCCACCTAGACGGCTTGGAGCAGCGAGGATCGTTGAGCGGAGAGTGGTGATTGTCTCCGGCTCCAATCGTGGTGATTGTGAGGGGTTCTTGACATTTCCCCGGTGGAGCGCCAAAAGGTACTCTAGTGAATTGCTCGTGGCTTGTGTGATCCTCATCTTGTGTTGGTTGTGCGGCACCCTATTGAGGGTTTGGCGTGTGAAGCCAATTAGCGCATGAACCTCCAAGTGAGTGAATCGCCACAACGAGGAGTAGCTTGCCGGCAAGCAAGTGAACCTCGGTAAAAATCATTGTGTTCATCCTTTGATTCTGAGGTGATTGGTCTTCATTGTTATTCATCCTAGTGATTGATTGGTTCACTCCTCTACACGGCGGTATAACTATCTTGATCGCTCTCTCTACATTATCACAAACTAGTTGACAAGCTCTTTAGTGTAACTAGTTGTGAGAGTTTGCTTGCTTGGTTGGTGTGGCTCTTTAGTTAGCCTTTGAGAGCACACTAACATAGGGTAGTGTCATACCTCTTGTGTGAATCGACACTATTTAAACTAGAATTGTGGTAAGTGGCTTGCATTTTTAGTAGGCTAGCGCAACACTTGCTTCGCCTCATAATTGTCTAACCTTTTGTTAAGTGTTGTTGTAGAAATTTTTATTAGGCTATTCACCCCTGAAAGGATCAAGATGCCCAAGAGGGGGGGGGTGAATTGGGCTAATTCGAAATTCTCTTGCAATAAACAAATCCTACGGATAGCCCAATTAACCCCTTGTGCCTAGAAAAGTGTTTCTATCAAACTAAAGCACAACGAACTCACCACCTATGTTCCAACCTTAATCAAGCAAGCAATTCTATGGATGTAAAACAAGTATTGAATTGCTCAAAGTAAATACCCAAAGTAAGTGCTCAAAGTAAATAGGGAGAGAAAGGAACGCGGCGATGTTTTGCCGAGGTATCGAAGAGTCGCCACTCTCCACTAGTCCTCGTTGGAGCACCCGCGCAAGGGTGTAGCTCCCCCTTGATCCGCGCAAGGATCAAGTGCTCTCTATGGGTTGATTCTTCGACACTCCGTCGCGGCGAATCACCCAAAGCCGCTCACAACTTGAGTTGGGTCACCCACAAGCTCCGCCGGGTGAACACCAAACTCCCAATCACCACCAAGCCGTCTAGGTGATGGCGATCACCAAGAGTAACAAGCACGAACTCTCACTTGACCACGCGAAGCCTAATGAGAAGATGGATGCACACTTTGCTACTCTTGATTTTCTAGTGAGGCTACTCTCTTGGATTCTCAAATCACAAACACCTCACTAGGACCTTGCTCTTCTTGGCACTCACAAACGTGTTTCTCAGCTGTTGGAATGAGCAAAAGTTCCTCCACTTACGAGTGGAGCTTCTATTTATAAGGCAGCCTGAAAAACTAACCGTTATGAGCTTCTGCGGGACGACCGGACGCTCCGATCGTGATGACCGGACGCTCCGGTCAGTTCAACCCGCGAACCAGCATTCAAGAGATGACCGGACGCTGACAGGGTCCGGTCAGTACCGACCGGACGCGTCCGGTCGCTCTTGGATGCTTACTGTAAACGACCGGACGCTGGATACACAGGGTCCGGTCACACTGACCGGACGCGTCCGGTCACTCTTTTCCAAGTCTGGACCCTTACTGGACTCGACCGGACGCTAGCCCTCAGCGTCCGGTCACATGACCTTCCAGCGTCCGGTCACAACAGACTTAACCACCTCAGTCAAACTAACTGACTGGACCCTGCGGCCAGCGTCCGGTCGCACCGGAGCCAGCGTCCGGTCAGTTTTTGACCCTTCATTCACTTCCATCTTTCGAACATATGTGAATGAAGATTGCTCCAAAGGATCTTAGGCATTCATAGGAGCTACCTAGAGCTAGTTTTAACAAGTGTGCACCACACCTAACTCACTAGACTCAACTAGGTCAAGCTACCCGTTCATACCCCCCTTCATAGTACGGCCAAAGGAAAAACAAAGTCCTAAACTACTCTAAGTGTCTCTCCAACTCCAATCGACACTTAGAACTAGTTATCCTTAACCTTGTCGTCCGTCCTTTGAAAACCGAAACGATTTCCATCGTAGGGGCATGACAACCTTGATTGCCCAATCGATCTCCATTACCATGACCTAACTTAGTTTCCTCTGCAAAACACACGTTAGTCATAGTAATCTTGTATTGACATTAATCACCGAAATCCAACTAGGGGCCTAGATGCTTTCAATCTCCCCCTTTTTGGTGATTGATGACAATACTACCTCGAGTATGTTATGGAGTGAGGTTTTTGACGGGCTTGGTTCATATAAGCTTTTGTCAATAAGAACAAAAGAGTTAGTCAAGCTTATATGACCCAAGCCAACACAATGTACTCAAAGGATATGAATTAAGCATGAGTACTAATAACAATGCTCATTTGCTTCGAAGTATAAACCCGGAAGCAAAAGCAAATGAGCATAACACAAGTGATATGACATATAGATAATGCAAAGTAGAAATCACACATGTCAAATATCACAATCACGTAGATAGCACTATCACATATATATATAATAGTATGCATGAAAGTAAACACACGAATGCATAAGTAATAGTGTATCACACAAATAAAACTCCAAATGTATATAATAAGCTAATACTAGATAACTAGCTCCCCCTAAAGCTCGCTCCCCCTGAGTCTACATACTCAAAACCCTCTCCCCCTTTGGCGTCAAACACCAAAACCTAAGGGTCGGTCGGCGGGGCTGCAGCGGACGAGTCGGGCGCTGAAGTACGTGGAGCAAGATGGAACTGGGCGCCATCATCATCTGACCTTGAGCTCTGAACTGATTGACCCTCTGAAGCAGGAAGAGTCGCTGAAGCGGTCTGGGTCTGAGCTGGGGTTGGTGCTGCCTGTGAAGCTGCAAGGATGTCTGTCGTAGGATCTGATGAGGCGACAGACGAGGGAAGCCTCTGAGTAGTCATGATGGCTGGAGCTGCTGTAGATGGACCGGCAGTATGCATGTGAGGCGGAGTAGGCATGCCGGTCAACTCGCTGAAGGATGCTCCAAGACTCCTGGAGACTGACGACTCAGGCACGAACAGCGAGGAAGACTGCTCTGGTGAAAAACCCGTGTGGTAAGGAGTGAACTGCGGGGCTACACCAGGTGAAGCTAACCACTGGGACACCTGTATAGGAGGTGAAGTAAACTGAACTGGAGGCTGTCCCTGACTCTGAAGCCCGATGGGCTGTACTGCTGGAGTCGTCGAAGTGGTAGGAGGCTGTGCAAGCTGCGGCGAAGGCTGTGGCAGTGGGACCCCAATAGCTGTCACTACATGCTGCATGAATCCCATGAGCTGCTGCTGCATAAGTAACTGCTGGTGCTGAAGGAGCTGCTGCTGACGCTGGAACTCGTCCTGACGAGCCTGAAACTGTGCGAAGTTGGCAGCTGTCTCCTGTGCCTGTCGTGTCTGATCCTGCTGCATCCGCTCAAGAATAGCTATGAGAGCGGGGTCTGTCTGTGGAGCAGGTGGAGCAGAACTAGAGCTACCGGCCTCTGCATCGTGTCTGCGTGGAGGCATCTGAGGTATAGGCTGGTAGTCGTCGTCAGAGCTGTCACTGTACTCACTCACTCCCTGCTGTGCCTCTAGCTCCTCCTCCTCTGTGGCTGCAATCCCTCTGATGATCTCATCCTGCTGAGCTGCGGACTCTGGCACGTCGGGACGACGGCTAGGCTGACTGGGTGCCTGAGGAGTGGTATGTCTGATCCGCTGTGACAGGTTGTAAGCTGGGAACTCTGTAGTGGCACCTGTATACTCATCCATCATGCCAGGGGGCTTATCCATCACAACTCTACGGATGAGGAAGGTGATCCAGTGAGCATAGGGAAGCTGCCTGCGACCCTTGAATCCCTCAGCTATAGTATCCTCCATCTCTGACAGAAGGAGGTCCCAGATGTCAAACACTGTCATCTGCATGATGGCATTGAGAAGCCAGAGCTGTAAGCGAGTTAGGCCCTCTCTGTATCCCAACCTGGGGAGCAGTGTCCTCCTGATGATGGCCTCTAGAATCCTCGCTGTAGGAGTCAAGTCACTGGGGTTCCTGCTCGACCCCTCACCAAACGGCTCCTTGAAGCAATGCCGCACTAAGTCTGTAGGGGGCACCAACCCTCCATGAGGACGCCTGGGAGGTCCCTGCTAACCATAGCAAACCTCATGCATCTTTACAGGCTGCTCCTGTAGTCTCAGTATCTCCCTGGCTCTGCCACTGGTCACTCTGTGGTCTTTGCCGTTGAAAGCAAAGTGAATGTATCTGTGATGAGGATCAATGTAGAGCGAGGCATAAAACTGACGGACCCAAGATGGTACATATATCCCCGTCCGTCCAATCAGATCTGACAGTCCTGGCAAATATGACAAGTGTTGCCGAATGCTCTCTCCGGCTGCTGCCACAATGGACTCTATCTGGCAGACCCTCTGTGATCTGAACACTGCCCCACTGTTAAGATATGCATTGTAGAAATCCTCATGCAGTGGCGTGTAGAACCCCTCAGCTGCTCTCTCATCCCTCCTCGGAGGAAACCAAACCTCAAACTCGACAAACCGCAGCTGCTGAACCTGCCTGGCTGTAGCGGCCCTCAAGTCGAGGTGAACCACTGGAGGCGGACCCTGTGGTCTGGGCGGAGGGCGTGAACCCCTGCGCCGTGTAACTGGCCTCGGTGGAACTGCAGCACTGGTACGACTCGAGCGGCGTAGCTGAGGTGCCGGCTCGGTCTCCTGACTCTCCTGAGTCTCCTGGGCTGGCTGAGGCTCTACTGGTGGGGGCTGCTGCTGTGCTGACGGACCCTCCTCAATGGCGACCCGTCGACCTGCAAACGTGGCAGTCCCAGCTGGACTACCATGACGACGCTCAACCTCCTCAATCGCAGCTCTGACTGCGGGTGAAACTGGCTGATCTGCAATGACAACTCCGCTGCGGGTACCACCTCTCTCGGCACGGTCTGCGGCCTCTGCAACAGCTGCTGCTCTCGCTGTCTCGGCGTCGGGGTACTTGCGCTTCTTGGATGTCAGCTGCTTGGTTGACTTGCCTTTGGATCCGGCTGGCTGTCGAGGCGGGGGCCTCCGATCATCATCACCTGGGTCACCACCAACATTCTTGGTGCGAGCCATCTGAACTGACAAGATGGTGAACTGTCGCTGATGAAGATCAACTGTCAAACTGCCGCTTTCGAGGCTTGGCCTCGATCCTTACTCGCGAGCTTGGCTCCGAGTTGACTGCCAACTGCCAGACGAAACACAACGGAACCGACTCGCTGCACGATAGAATAGATGGATATACAAATAAATACCATATATCTAATAGATGCGAAATCCTAATAGAGAAAGCAATGGAGATGCGAATTTGAATCGAGTGGCTTTCTACCTGACGATCAGCAATCCGAGAATAGATAAGATGTCACGTGGGGGATCTCGGAACCGGCTAGGGTTAGGTCAAATGCCCTGAATGCAATTGGAAATCAGTGCATTTAGAATTTGATCTAGGTCACAGTTGGAGATCAAAATTGAAAACGTGAGAGTTCGTCTTACCAAACAATGGGAGGATAGGGCAATAGCGGCGAAGATTGGCAGCCTCGGCAACGATGAAGCAACGAGCTAGGGCGTGAGGAGGCCGGCGAGGCACTGAGCAGAGGCAAGGCAGGGCCGGAGCTCGGCGGCGCTTGGCTGCGACGGGCCGGTGGTGGCGCGGGACAGCGGCGCGGGGCTCGGTGGCGCGCTAGGCCGGGGCGCGAGGCTCGGCTGCAGCGGAGATGCGGCGGCGGCTCGGGCTAGGGTTCGACGGAGGCGCTGGTTAGGTCAAGGCAGAGGACGCGGGTTAAGTAATCCCCCAAGAACGTGACAGAAAAGGAAACGGGGAAAAGAGACTTGAAGTCACGCGAGATCCATTGACCGGACGCTCCGGTGGTATCGACCGGACGCTACCACCCAGCGTCCGGTCGATTCCAGAGAGGTCCAAATCCTCTGGAATCGCGACCGGACGCGTCCGGTGGTCCATGACCGGACGCAGGCAGGGTCCGGTCAGAACAACTTGACCTTCCTCCATTGACCGGACGCTGAACCCTTTTTGACCGGACGCACAGACGCAGCGTCCGGTCACTCCTTCAACATCAGTTCACCTCCTGTGAACTGACCGGACGCTGGACAGCAGCGTCCGGTGCACCTTTTCCAGCAAATCTTCAACCTTCCTTCGCGCTGCCTGTTCCCAATCAAGTCCCAACTTGAATAAGATCCAAATAAACACCAATTGGGACTGATGTGAGTGACCTCTCTCAAACCCTCATATTTTTCAAAGTATTTTGCCTTAGGCTATAATTCTTTTTAAGAAAATAGGCAACAGGAGGGCAAATGGAACAAAACGACAAAACAACATTCATGCATGTGTAATGTTTGTAAGTAAATCTAGTTGCTTGTCAAGTTTGATCCAAGGTTAAGCTTCTTCACACGCTCTTCGGCGGTTATCTTAACCATGTTAGACAAGCCCTATTTGCATTGCCACAAATTAAACATGTTGTATATTACAATGAATGCAAGGGACAACACAAGCTCAATTTTTGGTGAAGTTACTAAAATCAAGTACATTGAGCTCGTTCCGCAATCTACAAAATGTAGCCTCATCTAGTGGTTTAGTGAAGATATCCGCTAATTGATCTTCGGATCTTACACCTTCTAGTGATATATCATTTTTAGCTACATGATCTCTTAGAAAGTGATGGCGGATATCTATATGCTTGGTGCGAGAGTGTTGAACCGGATTATTTGCAAGTTTTACCGCACTTTCATTGTCACACAAAAGAGGTACTTTCTCTAGAACTACTCCATAGTCTAGTAAAGTTTGTTTCATGTATAATATTTGTGCACAACAAGCACCCGCGGCAATGTATTCCGCTTCGGCGGTGGACAAAGCCACACTATTTTGTTTCTTGGAGGACCAAGACACAAGTGATCTACCAAGCAAATGGCACCCTCCGGATGTGCTCTTTCTATCAACTTTGCATCCGGCATAGTCCGAATCGGAATAGCCAATTAATTCAAATAAAGCTCCTTTAGGATACCAAAGGCCAATGCTTGGTGTGTGCTTAAGATACCTAAGGATTCTTTTTACGGCAATTAAATGTGTTTCCTTAGGACAAGCTTGAAATCTAGCACACATACACACACTAAACATGATGTCGGGCCTAGATGCGGTTAAATATAACAAGCTACCAATCATAGAACGGTAGAGAGTTTGATCAACCGAGTTACCTCCCTCATCTAGGTCGAGATGTCCATTTGTAGGCATTGGGGTCTTGATTGGCTTACATTCATCCATCTTGAATCTCTTGAGAAGATCTTTTGTGTATTTCTCTTGAGAGATGAAGATGCCTTCTTTCATTTGCTTGACTTGAAAACCAAGAAAGAATGTAAGCTCACCAATCATTGACATCTCGAACTCCTTAGACATCAATTCACCAAATTCTTTGCATGAGTCTTCATTTGATGATCCAAAGATGATATCATCAACATATACTTGACAAATGAAGATATGCCCATCAAGCTTCTTGGTGAATAGTGTGGTGTCGACCTTCCCAATGGTGAAGCCCTTCTCAATAAGGAAATCCCGAAGGCGCTCATACCAAGCTCTTGGGGCTTGCTTAAGCCCATATAGTGCCTTGGACAACCTATAAACATGATTAGGATATCTAGGGTCTTCAAACCCGGGAGGTTGATCAACATAGACTAGTTCATTAATAAAGCCATTTAAGAATGCACTTTTTACATCCATTTGATATAGTTTCATTTCATGATGTGATGCATATGCAAGGAGGATACGGATGGCTTCTAATCTTGCAACCGGTGCAAAGGTTTCTCCAAAATCTAAACCTTCAACTTGAGAGAACCCCTTTGCAACTAGTCTTGCCTTGTTCCTCACAACAACACCTTGATCATCTTGCTTGTTGCGGAACACCCACTTTGTTCCAATGACTCTTGCATCTTTTGGTCGCTCTTCAAGATTCCAAACTTCATTGCGAGTGAAGTTGTTCAACTCTTCATGCATGGCATTGATCCAATCCGGATCTTTAAGAGCATCTTCTACCTTGGTAGGCTCATAGCAAGAGACAAAAGAGTGATGAGCAACAAATGAAGTAAGTTTTTGAGATCTAGTCATCACCCCCTTTGTTGGACTCCCTATGATGAGATCTTGTGGATGATCTTGTAGGAGAGGTGTATTCCTTCTATTGACCACTTGAGGAGGAGGTTGTGGAGCATCAACATCTTGTGCTTGTACCACCATTTGCTCATGGGAGATATGAGTATCTTCATTTTCTACTCTCCCAACTTTTTCACCATCTTGTGGTACATTTGATGAAGAGGATTGATTAATGACTTGTACATCATCTTCATCATCTTTTGGCTTGATGTCTCTCACCGGAATATTCTTCATAGCCTCCCTCAATGGTTCATCACCTACATCATCAAGATTCTCATGTGCTCCTTGGGAGCCGTTAGATTCATCAAATTCTACATCATATGTTTCTTCAACCAAGCCGGTGGCATGATTAAATACTCTATATGCTTTGGACTTCAATGAGTAACCAACAAGAAAACCTATATCACAACGCCTTTGAAACTTCCCTAGGTGTTGCCGCTTCTTGTAGATGTAGCACTTGCAACCAAACACCCTAAAGAAGGAGACGTCCGGCTTCTTCCCATTGAGCAACTCATATGGTGTCTTGACAAGGAACTTTTGAAGAAATAGGCGGTTGGATGCATAACATGCGGTGTTGATTGCTTCCGCCCATAGAGCTTCGGGAGTGTTGTACTCATCTAGCATTGTTCTTGCAAGAGTGATCAAAGTCCGATTCTTCCTCTCAACTACACCATTTTGTTGAGGAGTATAGGTTGCGGAGACTTCATGTTTGATTCCAACTTCATCACAATAAGCTTCTATGTTTGTGTTGTCAAACTCTTTGCCATTGTCACTTCTTATCTTCTTGAGCTTCACTTCAAATTCATTTTGAGCTCTCTTGGCAAACTTCTTGAAACAAGATGCAACTTCGGATTTGTCATGAAGGAAGAACACCCATGTATATCTTGAATAGTCATCCACAATCACAAGACAATAGAGATTTCCTCCCAAACTCTTGTATGTTGTTGGTCCAAATAAATCCATGTGTAGGAGTTCTAGCACTCTTGTGGTTGACATGAAAGCTTTGGTTGGATGAGTGTTTGCAACTTGCTTGCCGGCTTGACATGCACTACAAAGCTTGTCCTTCTCAAACTTCACATCCTTCAACCCTCTCACCAAATCATTCTTCATAAGCTTCTTGAGTGAGCTCATCCCAACATGAGCAAGTCTTCTATGCCATAGCCACCCAAGTGTTGTTTTGGTGAATAGGCAAGTCTTCAAGTTTGCATCTTCGGAGGTGAAGTCAACTAGATATAAGTTGTTGTATCTAAATCCATTGAATATCACTTGATTGTCATCTACCTTAGATACAACCACCTCCTTCTCGGTGAACAAGCATTGGAAGCCAAGATCACACAATTGTCCAACGGATAGCAAGTTGAAACTCAATGAAGCAACATAGAGCACATTGGAGATGGAATGATCATTTGATATTGCCACTTTGCCCAATCCTTTGACCTTGCCCTTTGAATTATCTCCAAATGTTATTTTCTCTTGTCCATCTACCTCTTCATCTAGTGAGGTGAACATACGTGGATCACCGGTCATATGTTGAGTGCAACCACTATCAATAACCCAATGACTTCCACCGGTCTTGTAGTTCACCTACACACAAGAGATTCAAGCTTTAGGGATCCAAGCTTGTTGAGGGCCCTTCACCTTCTCAACAAGTGACTTAGCCACCCAAATTTTCTTAGGTCTACTCTTGTTGGGGGGACCTAAGAACATGACTTTCATCTTTCCACTTGAATCTTTTCTAAGCATGTAGTGAGCATTGAAAGCAAAGGGTCTAGCATGCTTGGGCAAGGGTTGTGGTGGTGGAGTTTGACACTCATGAGCAAAGTGGCCTTCTTGTCCACACTCAAAACATCTCTTTGGCTTTGGCTTTGGCTTTGATTGTTGGTGTTGAGCTTGAGCCTTTTTCTTCTCTACACTTGCCATATATCCAATGCCACTTCTATCCATCTTCATGACGGTATTCATGAGTAGCTCACTTTGGAGATGCTTGCCTCTAGCAAACTTGCTCAATCCCACTTTGAGATGCTCTTTCTCCATCTTGAGCTTCTTGTTCTCTTCCTTGAGAATATCATTGTTCTTCTCCTCCTTGAGTTTCTTGATTTCTTCTTTTAGCTTCTCATTCTCAAGGATCACCTCTTTGTCATGATCAAGAGTTTCTAGCACAATGGTGTTGCGACTTTTCATCTCTTCAAGATCTTTCATGAGCTTCTCATTGTCACTCTTGAGCTTGACAAACTCATCATAGTTATTGCACTCAACCACTTGCTTGCCCTTGCTACTAGATCCATGCTCAATGCTCTCATCAATTAAATCATCACATGAGGTAGCTATATCAATCTTAACAACATGGTTAGTAGCATCATGTGGCTCATTTGGTAAGAATTCTTGTGCAATAATAAGAGTATCATAATTGATCTTTAGAGTTGTATATTCATCTTTTAGCTTATTGTGACTAGTGATAAGCTCATTGTGCACCCACTCAAGTTTATCATTTTTATCTTTAAGCTCTTTCTTAGAAGATTTGAGCTCTTTGAGTTTGGATGATATAGAATCATTTGTTTCTTTGAGCTCATCATTAGCCTTTTCTAATGTATCACACTTAGCTAAGAGTGAATCATTTTTAGCATCAAGTTTTTCATTTGTAGCCCTACTTTTTCTAATGATCTTAGTATATTTTCTTAGTATTTTGACAAGATCATCATATGTAGGTGAGTCATCATCATCGCTATCACTATCATCGTCACTAGCATGTTCATCATCACTACTATCATCACTCTTAGTTACCTTGCGTTCACCTTTGGCCATAAGGCATAGGTGTGTAGAGGATGATGGCGATGGTGGCGGTGAAGATGCAATATCAATAGCAATGGCGGCCACCTTTTCATCGTCACTATCATCATCGGATGATCCACTTGATGAATCAATGTCCGTGAGCCAATCACCGACAATGTAGGCCTTGCCACTCTTCTTCTTCTTGTAGAAGTCCCTCTTTTTGCCATCTCTCTTCTTGTATGGCTTGTTCTTCTTCTTTTCATCTTCATCACTTGAATCATCTTTCTTGCCCTTGTTCTTGAACTTGTCTTTCTTGGGCTTTGTGCATTGATGAGCTAGATGGCCAAGCTCGCCACAATTGTAGCAATCCATCTCGGAGATTGGCTTTCTTCTTGAGCTTGTGAAGAACTTCTTCTTCTTGCCATCAAACTTGATGCCACTCTTATTTAGCCTTTTTAGCATCTTGGTGGTCTTCTTCACCATGAGGGCAAGGCTTTCTTCATCATCTTCATCACTTGAGCTCTCATACTCAAGTTTTGCTTTGCCCTTGTCTTGGCTAGCTTTGAATGCTAAGTCCTTCTCTTTCTTCTTTGTAGAGGATGAGCCATCTTGTGGTGTGATGTGCATGTACATCTCATGAGCATTAATCTTTCCCAAGATTTGTGTCGGTGTAGCGGCGGAAAGATCACCTTGATGTAGCACGGTCACAATGTGCCCATATTTGTCAATGGGGAGGACACTCAAGATTCTTCTCACAACGTCGGATGGTGACATTTGAGTAAGTCCAAGCCCATTGACTTCCTCTACAAGAACATTTAATCGAGAATACATCTCATTAGCACTTTCTTTGGGAAACATCTCAAAAGAATTTAGCTTTTTAATCACAAGATGATAGCGTTCCTCACGCTCACTCTTGGTTCCCTCATGGAGCGCACAAACGTCCGACCATAGAGCATGGGCGTCTTTGTGGTTCCTTACACGATTGAACACCTCTTTGCAAAGGCCTCTAAAAATGGTGTTGCGAGCCTTTGCATTCCATTTTTCATAATTTACTTCATCGCCTTGAAGTTGTGCGGCATTCCTAGGTGCGGGGAACCCTTGAGAGGCGGCTCTAAGAATTCCAACATCTAGAGCTTCTAAGTATGCCTCCATGCGGATTTTCCAATATGGAAAATCATCTCCCTCAAAGATAGGAGGAGGTCCATCCCCGTGAGACATCTTGCTCTAAGCGATTAAGCTTAAAAACGTGAGCACGAGGCTCTGATACCAATTGAAAGGATCAAGATGCCCAAGAGGGGGGGGGGGTGAATTGGGCTAATTCGAAATTCTCTTGCAATAAACAAATCCTACGGATAGCCCAATTAACCCCTTGTGCCTAGAAAAGTGTTTCTATCAAACTAAAGCACAACGAACTCACCACCTATGTTCCAACCTTAATCAAGCAAGCAATTCTATGGATGTAAAACAAGTATTGAATTGCTCAAAGTAAATACCCAAAGTAAGTGCTCAAAGTAAATAGGGAGAGAAAGGAACGCGGCGATGTTTTGCCGAGGTATCGAAGAGTCGCCACTCTCCACTAGTCCTCGTTGGAGCACCCGCGCAAGGGTGTAGCTCCCCCTTGATCCGCGCAAGGATCAAGTGCTCTCTATGGGTTGATTCTTCGACACTCCGTCGCGGCGAATCACCCAAAGCCGCTCACAACTTGAGTTGGGTCACCCACAAGCTCCGCCGGGTGAACACCAAACTCCCAATCACCACCAAGCCGTCTAGGTGATGGCGATCACCAAGAGTAACAAGCACGAACTCTCACTAGACCACGCGAAGCCTAATGAGAAGATGGATGCACACTTTGCTACTCTTGATTTTCTAGTGAGGCTACTCTCTTGGATTCTCAAATCACAAACACCTCACTAGGACCTTGCTCTTCTTGGCACTCACAAACGTGTTTCTCAGCTGTTGGAATGAGCAAAAGTTCCTCCACTTACGAGTGGAGCTTCTATTTATAAGGCAGCCTGAAAAACTAACCGTTATGAGCTTCTGCGGGACGACCGGACGCTCCGATCGTGATGACCGGACGCTCCGGTCAGTTCAACCCGCGAACCAGCATTCAAGAGATGACCGGACGCTGACAGGGTCCGGTCAGTACCGACCGGACGCGTCCGGTCGCTCTTGGATGCTTACTGTAAACGACCGGACGCTGGATACACAGGGTCCGGTCACACTGACCGGACGCGTCCGGTCACTCTTTTCCAAGTCTGGACCCTTACTGGACTCGACCGGACGCTAGCCCTCAGCGTCCGGTCACATGACCTTCCAGCGTCTGGTCACAACAGACTTAACCACCTCAGTCAAACTAACTGACCGGACCCTGCGGCCAGCGTCCGGTCGCACCGGAGCCAGCGTCCGGTCAGTTTTTGACCCTTCATTCACTTCCATCTTTCGAACATATGTGAATGAAGATTGCTCCAAAGGATCTTAGGCATTCATAGGAGCTACCTAGAGCTAGTTTTAACAAGTGTGCACCACACCTAACTCACTAGACTCAACTAGGTCAAGCTACCCGTTCATACCCCCCTTCATAGTACGGCCAAAGGAAAAACAAAGTCCTAAACTACTCTAAGTATCTCTCCAACTCCAATCGACACTTAGAACTAGTTATCCTTAACCTTGTCGTCCGTCCTTTGAAAACCGAAACGATTTCCATCGTAGGGGCATGACAACCTTGATTGCCCAATCGATCTCCATTACCATGACCTAACTTAGTTTCCTCTGCAAAACACACGTTAGTCATAGTAATCTTGTATTGACATTAATCACCGAAATCCAACTAGGGGCCTAGATGCTTTCAACCCCCCCTCTAGCCATTAGGACCTTTCACGTAGGCCGTGGCGTCGTCGAGCTCGATGGTATCGCTCTCCCCTAGAACCAGAGCACGGCGCCGAGGGTCCCGCCGCCGGCGGTAACGGCAGCGCACGCCCGGGCGATGACGGCCTCGTAGATCCACATCTAGATCCTGGTGCCCCCCACAGCGCAGGGCACGAGGCCCAGGACGAGGTCAGAGTCGGAGTCGGTGGCGGCGAAGGCGTGGAGGAGGAGGCGGTGCGCGAAGGGCATGGCGGGGCCGAGGCCACAGGCCTTGTGGGTGTCGATGTCGGCGTGGAGCGGCGGCGCGGCGATGACCCAGCGCCGGGACGCGGCGAGGCGGAGCACCCGCGGGTGCGGGCAGAACGGAGGCGGGAGCGAGGACAGCGCCAGGCCGCGCCCGGCCATGTTGGACTGGCCGGCCAGGAGGATCACCAGCTTGGGGCTGCTCGCGTAGGGCGAGGCCGGGAATGCGAGGAGAAGGGAGGAGAGGTGCGCGGCGAGCGGCGGCGACGCGATGAGCAGGATGGAGAGAGCTGCTGCCGCCGCCAGCGCGCACAGCAGCCGTAGCGGCCGCCGCACCACCGGCTTCATGGTGAGTACTGAGGAGTGGCTCGTGGCTCCGCCGAGGCTCCTTCTTCTTCCTCCTCCATCCATTTGCTGCTCGCTGAGGCTCATGGACGCGCTGGAGGGGCGGATCGCGCGCGATAGCCTCCACGGCGGCGAGGTCACACTCAACGGGGAGCCGCTGCAGGGCCGCCGCCAGCGTGACTTCTCCGCGTACGCGATGCAGGACGACCTGCTGTGCCCGATGCTCAGGGTGCGGGAGACGTTGCTGTTCGCCGCCGAGTTCCGCCAGCTCAGGCTCGCCCGTGCCGCCGACACCATCATCGGCGATGAGGGACACCATGGGGTGTCGGGCGGCCAGTCCCACGAGCTCCGCGTGAGCGTTGCTAGCAACGGCACCTCTGCCACCGTCCTCTCCGGCCGACGAGTAGTAGATGGATGGAGGAGGAAGAAGGAGCGTACGTGCCTAGCTCGAGATGGATGCCGTTAGCTCCAAATGTGACGGAACGTGATGGAATGCTACTTTCGGTTAACGTTTGCATCTTTGAATGATATTTTATATAACAAAACTCTTTTGATGGTATTTTTCGATTCTCGCGATCTTTAATCAATTTTCCCAAAGCAAAAACTCCAACCCGCCCCGTCGCCGCGGAGCATCGGAATAAAGCCGAGAAGCCATCCAAACCGTTCTCTCTTTCTCCTCTCCGCTTCCTCCCCAACCCCTCCCCAGGTATACGAGACACGCCCATGGCCTCCCGGGTCACGAGGCTGCTCCTGCACCACCGCCTCGCCACCGCAGCGGAGGCCTCCGCTCGCCGCGCGCCGCAGGCTCCCTGCGCCGGCGCCGCTGTCTCCAAGGTAATCCAGCAGCAGCGATGGAGGAAAACCCTAAACCCCTCTAAACCTCCCCTCAGGGTGTTCGACAGAATGCCCGTGCCGATCTCTGCGTTGCCTCTTCCGGCGTTGCTGCCTGTGGTGTCTGGTTAGGTTCCTGAAGGGACTGAACTGGTGCTCTGTGCTAGATTCAACTGAAGCAACAATTGTTGTGCAGGGTGGTGCTTACTAGCTACTAGTGCTAGGGAGTATTGAACTTCTATTATCCCGTAATGCCAGCCTTTTCTGCTAGTCATGTCATAAGCAATGCATGTGCTGGTGCTCTATCTGTATGAAACACAATGCAATCGTGTTTCTGATCTGTGATTGCATAGATTCTTTTTGGGCTTTCGGAAGTTCTTCACATTGTAATTTCCTTATAGTATTTTTCTTCTTATTTGAAAATATATACTTGGAAGTCTGTTTTTCCTTAACGCTTCCCTGTCTCTTAACTGCAGGATGTTGCTAAGGCTGAAGGTCAACTCCCACCTCTGAATTAAGGCTCTGTGTTTGATTGGCCAAGTTGCTGCTATTAAATATTTTGTTTTGTTATTATTCCTGTTATTGTTGCATTGGTGAAACTGGGCTTGTTTTGCAGTGCTGGTTGGATACTGCATAACAATTTAAACATTATGTATGCTTATCCAGTTTTTAGTTTAGCTGCTTTAAGTATATGTTGACATTGCAAATCAGAGTAAAGTTAAGTATATATTGACATTGCAAATCAGAGTAAAGTGTTCGGTGGCTTCCATGTGAGCACCTAGGTCAACTTAGCATCTTTTAGCCTGTATAATCAGGATAAAGCTGGCAAATCTGTACCTGTTGTCATAATATTCATGAACTATTTCCCACTCTTACCACAACAGATACTTCAAAGCCCTTCTGTACTGCCATACTGATTTAGTAAACCTTCCATGATAATGTACTACCATTGCAACACTGCATCTATTATGACTGTATGTGATACTTTGCATACATTGGATGCATTTGAATGAACTTGCCAAAGGTAAAACAAATCTCTACGTTGAATTATCCAGAACTGGAGAGTCGAAAGGTGTTGATAAAACCTTTCAGTAGTGAACTAGTGATAATTTGAATACATGATTATGATAATTCTGTGTGTAACCCTCCTCATTATGATCCAGTCGATGCAAACTGCTCAGTTTTTTCAATTCATAAAATTGATTCCAATCTGTCTTTAAGGTTGTTCTACTTGTGTTCCATGTTATGAGCATGCATGGCCATGATTACAAAGAATGGTTTCTCAGCTATCTAGTCTAATCATAATTTCATTGATTTCCAAGCACTCGAAAACTATCCAACTTTTGTGTGCATTTTTGCTCAATCTGGACCGATATTCTTGCGCACTACTTTTTCCACGTTAGGATTTGTTAATCTTGACATAGTTTTCTTTGGGAAAACATCCAGCTTCGTCTTTGAAAAATTCAAGGTGGTACGTGACTAGGTCAAACACTTCAGGTCCTTTGACTACTCGTTATGAGTGCCGCAAAGTATTTCCTTGTTCTGTAAGGCCATGTGCATCTTACTCTACGCAAGCTTCAGACCAGAAGGCAAAACAGGTTTGTATTTCAGTTCTGCTTGCTGATTTAAATTGTTCAATGTAATGCGTTTATATACTCTCTCCGTCCCAAAATGGATCAACTTCTAGAATTGTCCTAACTCCTAAGTTGAACTTTCTTAAGATTCACTGAATTCATAGAAAAGAACACCAATATTTTTGATGCCAAATTAGTATTATTAGATGCAAAATGAAATATATTTTCATAGTGTACTTATTTGGCATCATAAATGTTGGTATTGTTTTCTATAAAGTTAGTCAAACTTAAATAGTTTGACTTAGTACAATTCTACAAGTTGATTTATTTTGGGACGGATGGAGTATCTTCCTACTTGTCTCTGATCCTTTGCTGCATAAATTTGAATTAATATTATCCATCTTGTGATATGCTGCTATGGTGGTTGTAAAGCAGTATATAAGCTTTTAGTTATTGTGTTACCTTGTTGACTGGGATTGGACCAAAATTCAAATCCTAACAAAGGAATCCAATTAGAATCCTACTACAGAAAGTCCATCATCCAGTCCAAACATATAAGTCTTAGAGTCTAATCCAATCCATGCCCCTCAAGTTAGAATCCATCCATCATGATCCAACCATCACAGCAAGGCGTCTTCCTCTTCCCCTTCCCCTTCCCCATCACAGGCAACTTGAAAACCAAGCCAAACTGACTCTCTCATCTCATCTGTCATGTCAGATCTCCAGCCAGATCTCTCCGCAAAACTACTCGCCGTGAAACACCAATGTTAGCCTCCTTTCATCAGGCATCCGACACTCCACATGATCCTCACTGCAGGACTCCAAGCCATGGCCATCTTGAGATTCACAGCATGGTCCTGGCCCGGAGCTGTTGGTGTCTGCATTAACCTCTACATGACTAATGCCTATGCTGTCTAGCTACTGCTTGTTGCAGTCTGCTACGTTACTGCTTTTGTGCTCTACCTCAAAGCCAATCACTACAGCATCACCGTCACCCTGCATATGCCTTTGCTTTGTGCTTGGTATGTCACCCACTCCACTCCAATGACCTATTCAATGGAACGCCGTGCCAGGCCATGCCGTGGTCGTAGAGACAAGTGAAGTACTGAAGTGACCATTCTCTCGTCTCATCTCTGATGTCAGTGGTCTATGGAGGTCACTTGATGGTTCGGATGAGAAGTCTAGTCCGTCTCTCTCATCCACCCTTCCTTTCTCGATTCTCTCCCCGCGTAGCATTTGAAGAGAGGGTTACCACCACTGTAAAACCAAGTCCAGCTAGGTCCAATGGACATTGGACTTTTTGTGTTGCAACCCAATGGATATTGTGCTTTATTTTATCACATGGTGTTGGATATCCAAGTCCAAACAGATCATGTTCATGTACATCCAAAGCAGGCAGGGTTAAATTGGACTTTGGATTTCCCAAATCCAACCCCACATGTACTTGTGATCATGCACCATCTGAATTACTGAACACCTGTGGATTATACATAAATTAGCTTGAACGTGCTTTCTACATTGGATTACTATGCCTAAAACCTTGAATGGCAACAGCTTGGCCGCATATACCGGCTTATTTATATGCATTAGCCCCTGTAATGTGGTTTTGGACAACCAAAATTTCATAAAAAATGATTATTAAGAGCTATTCCAAATTTGTGATCCTACATATGTTGAAAGGTTTCTGTTTCACCAGTTACATTACTGCAGATGTAGAGGTAGTTGCTAGACACTGTTTTGTAATGGTCTGCTTCAAAGATTTTGTCTTATGGATCCATAATCTCAGTGGTCCTATATGAGGAAACCCAATTATGCTAATCATTTAGCCAAAGCCAGCAGCACTTGTAGTGTTGCAGTGACAGTGCTATTTTCTGCAAGGCATCTCTGTCATATGTGAGAAAGCGTTCACACTCAAAGTTTCAGCGTGTATTTACTGTGTTCCAGTTTTCCATTCACAGCATTCTGCTGGAGAAGACTTTGAGTTTTGTTTATTGTTATACTGCTTGACAGTTTTAATCACCTAAGACACCAACAGTCAGATATTTGGGGTCTCTTAGTCATTTAGTTCTTGATAGAACTTGTATACCGTAGCTAACTGATATTACTGTTTTCATTAGTCAAACAAATGTTTGTTAATTATATTGCAAGCAGAATACGTCGTATAGCTATAATGCTGTTGCACATTTTTATGGTTTTTTTGTTACTTGTAAGGAACTGTCCTCTTTGTTCGCA
Organism: Miscanthus floridulus; assembly: GCF_019320115.1. NCBI lineage: Eukaryota > Viridiplantae > Streptophyta > Magnoliopsida > Poales > Poaceae > Miscanthus > Miscanthus floridulus. The sequence goes on from NC_089581.1 coordinate 156,877,161, forward strand.
GGAAGGGAAAGACTTGTCAACTGTAGAACATCCCTTTGATGATATTACCTACAATATACCTGAGAAGCCAGTGACATTTACTGAAGGTGCTTCTTATAGTCTTGTAATTCTTGCCGGACTCGGAATTGCAGGGGTGGCTGGATATGCTGTGTTCAAAGAGCTTATATTTGAGCCAAAAGAGTAAGTCCCTTGCATTTGTTATTTGGCTTCTGTTTGAATTTTGCAGAATGATAAGTGATACAACTATGACTAATTGTATTTTGATATTACAAATGTGTTAATAAATAAATAGTAATTATTACCATATTCTTTTAAGTTCTACAAAATTTCCTTGTCAGAATTTGTCAAGGGCCTCAAACCCCTGACTGGCCGGACCTCGGCTACGTAGCTCGTAGCCGCCGTCCGTCACGCCGGCGAGGTTATGCCCCTCGGCCGTCGGCTTAAGAGAGAAAGAGAGATTAGGGATAACTTCTTCGTTAATCTCAATTGTCCCAGCGTACATGCATATATGGCCCGTGGCCTAACAGATGGAGAAGGCTCTCCTTGATTGTAGGACTAATCCAACAAGGAAGCAACTAATCAGCTAGCTAACTTTCCTCCTAGCCACTCGCCTGCCCTTCCTGCGCCCTGGCTGCTCGCTCGGCCGTTGCTCGCTCGGCCGCCCGGCGCACGTCGCGGGCTCTCCTGCGCCTGGCGTATGTGCGACCGCACATGACATCTCTCCCGCCGTCGAAGACCAGCTCGTCCTCGAGCTGAAAAGCGGGAAAGCGAGCACGGAAGTCGTCGAAGTCCTCCCAGCTCGCAGATGCCGCCGACTCGTCTTTCCACTGGACCAGCACCTATCGCACTCCGCGTGCCAGCCGGGCAGCGGTGATCTTGTCAGGCGCCAGCACCACGGCGCCGTTGTGGGTTGGTGGCAGTGCCGGGGGCGTGGCTGGGGGCGTGCCGACGAACTTCTTGAGCACCCCAACGTGGAACACATCATGGAGGCGGGCCCCCTGGGGAAGCTGCAGCCGGACAGCCACGTCGTTGATGACCTCCTCGACGCGGTATGGCCCGACGAAACGTGGCTTGAGCTTGCCGGCGGTGGTACGTGGCAGGGACGCCGCTGGGCGCTGCTGGAGACGAAGGAGTACCCAGTCACCTACTTGGTATGCCACCGGGCGATGATGCTGGTCGTAGACACGCTTCTGGACCGCCTGTGCCTGTTCGAGGCGATAGCGGACGTCGTCGAGGAAGGCTGCGTGGTCCTCCATCTCCTGGGCAACAGCAGCCACGCGCGTCTCGCCGGGCTCATACGAGCGGATGGTCGGCGGGTCACGGCCATAGACCACGCGGAACGGTGTCTCCCGGAGCGACGATTGGAAGGCGGTGTTGTAGGTGTACTCGGCCCACGGGAGCCAACGGAGCCACTGCCGAGGACGGTCGCCGGTGAAGCAGCGGAGGTACATGACGATCACCCGGTTGGCGGCCTCCGTCTGGCCATCCGTTTGCGGATGAAATGCCGACGACATGAAGAGCTTGGTGCCGGTGAGGCGCATGAGCTCGGTCCAGAACGCGGACGTGAACACCGGGTCGCGGTCCGAGACGATGGACTGCGGAACGCCATGAAGGCGGACGATGTCGGCGAAGAAAGCTTGGGCGACGGTCTCGGCGGTGTAGGGGTGCGCCAGCGGGATGAAGTGGCAGTACTTGCTGAAGCGGTCGACGACGGAGAGGATGACCGTCTTGCCCTGCACCCGTGGCAGCGCCTCAATGAAGTCGATGCCGATGTCGGCCCAAACGCTGGAAGGGATTGGCAGCGGCTGGAGCAGACCGGCCGGCCTCAAGTGGTCTGACTTGTACTTCTGGCATGTGGCGCACGCCTTCACAAATTCCTGCACCAAACGACGCATGTTGGGGAAATGAAAGTCACGCCGTAGACGGTGCAGCGTGCGGTGGACGCCTTCATGGCCGTCGTCGTGGACCGCGGCCAGGATCTCCTGAAGGAGTGGCGATGCGGCTGGGATGTAGAGGCGGCCCTCCAGGGCGACCATGCCGTCGGTGATGGTCCACGGTGCGGTGCGGGTTTCCGCACGGAGCTCGTCGTGGATGGCGACCAGCGCTGGATCAGTTGCCTTGGCGTGGCGGAGGCGCTCGATGAAGTCGAACCGGGGCGCCGAGATGGCCAGCAGTTCGCCCTCCTCGTTGTCGCGGCGGGAGAGAGCGTCGGCGACGGTGTTCGTGGCGCCCGAGCGGTACTCCACCGTGAAGTCGAAGCCCAGGAGCTTGCCGACCCAGTGGTGCTGCGGTATCGTGGCGAGGCGCTGGTCGAGGAGGTATTTCAGACTGTAGTGGTCCGTCTTGACGAGAAAGCGGCGCCCCCACAGGTAGGGCCTCCAGTGCCGGACCGCCTGAACGAGGCCAATGAGCTCGCGCTCGTAGGCGGCCAGGACGCGGTGACGTGGTGCCACTGGCCGGCTGAAGTAGGCCACCGGGTGTCCCTCCTGGACGAGAACGGCCCCAAAGCCGAACGTCGACGCGTCGCACTCCATGACGAACAGCTTGGCGAAGTCGGGCATGGCGAGGACGGGAGCCGACGTGACCGCCGCCTTGAGTGCCGAGAACGCCGCGGCAGCTGCGTCGTCCCACGAGAAGCCATCCTTCTTGAGAAGCGCAGTCAGGGGCGCGGCCACCGTGCCATAGTTATGCACGAACTTGCGGTAGTACCCCGCGAGCCCGAGGAAGCCACGAACAGCATGGGCGGAGCGAGGAGCCGGCTAGTCACGAATGGCCTGCACCTTGGCCGGATCCATGGCGACGCCCGCAGCGGAGATGATGTGGCCGAGGTAGGCGACGGCGGGGGCACCAAAGGAGCATTTGGTGCGCTTGACGAAGAGCTGGTGGCGGCGGAGCTCGTCGAGGACAGCACGAAGGTGGCACAAATGATCCGCCATGTCTTGCTGTAAATCAAAATATCGTCAAAAAATACCAAGACGAAGCGGCGGAGGAACGGCCGGAGTACGTCGTTCATCAAGGCTTGGAATGTGGCCGGCGCGTTGCAGAGTCCGAACGCCATGACCAAGAACTCGTACAGGCCGTCATGCGTGCGGAACGCCGTTTTGTGGACGTCCTCGGACCGCATGCGGACCTGGTGGTACCCCGACCGCAGATCCAGCTTGGAGAAGAATTTGGCGCCGTTGAGCTCGTCCAGCAACTCATCCACCACCGGTATCGGGAAGGCGTCCTTGACCGTCATCGCGTTCAGGGCCCGGTAGTCGACGCAGAAGCGCCATGAACCGTCGGGCTTCTTGACGAGGAGGACCGGCGGCGAGAACGGCGAGTCGCTGCGGCGGACGATCCCATGTTCAATCATGGCGGCACATTGCCGCTCCAATTCGTTCTTGTGGGCAGCCGGGTACCGGTAGGGGCGTACGGCTACCGGCTGCGCGTCGGGCTTCAGCAAGATGCGGTGGTCGTTGGCGCGCTTGGGGGGCAGGCCGGTCGGTGTGGCGAAGACCCCCGCAAACGCGTCTAGGAGGGCCTCCAGAAGGGGCTCGCCAGCTGCCAGGGCGCTCAAGGCGGGGCCCGCCGCGGTGGGCACGCCAGCCCAAGAGACGGTGCGGCCCTCGCGCTGGAATGACATGCGCCGGTTGGCCAGGTCCCAGACAATGGGCCCCAGCGCTCCGAGCCACTTGGTGCCGAGGACGATGTCGTACCCGGCCAGGGGCATGACGAAGAGGTCCGTCGGGAACGGGTCACCGGCGATGAGCAGTGGCGCGTCGCGGATGACGCCGGCGCAGGTGATCCTCTCGCCATTGGCGACCATGGCCGTGAGGCGGGGCCGCTGACGGAGAGGCAGTCCGGACCGCCGCGCTGCCTCCTCGGAGATGAAATTGTGGGTGCTGCCGGAGTCGAGGAGGGCGACGAGCGAGGCAGCCCCCAGCGCCACCGCGAGCTGCATGGTGTCCGCCATGGACACGCCGGCCACGGCCTGCAGCGAGAAGCAGGGAGCCTCCTTGTCCCCCGCTTCAGCGGCGTCGTTGGTGTCGTCGATCTCCACACCGTCGACGAAGAAGATCCGCTTGCAAAACCTGTTATGGCCACGAGAGTACTTTTCATCACAGTTAAAACATAGGCCAAGGCGACGACGTTCCGCCTGCTCCGCCGTGGAGAGGCGCCGCTGGTTGCCCTCGCGGCGTCCCTGGTCGGCACCCGCCGGTGGCGCGGGCAGCGCCAGCTGCTGGGGCGGCGCGGGAAGAGCCGGGCGAGGCGGCGGCAACGGCAGCAGACCGCGCGCGGCGGGCCGAGCCGGGGCCTGGGCCTGCCTGTCGATCTCCATGAGCTCCACCTGGCGCGCCAAACTCATCGCGTTGGCGAGTGTCTCGGGGTTGTGGATGCGCACCGCGTGACTCAGAGGCGGAAGGAGGCCGCTGGTGTAGAGCTGGACCCGTTGGATCTCGTCAAGCTGGCCGGCGCGGGGAAGGAGTGCTTGGAACCGATTGGAGTACTCCACCGTCCCGGTACGCCGGCACTCCGAGAGCTCGAACAAGGGGGCCGATCGGAGAGGAGGGCCAAACCGCAAATGGAGGAGTTCCTTGAATCGACCCCAGCGCGGCGTGCCTTCATCCTCCTGGAGCTGGATGTACCACAGCTGGGCCACGTCTTCGAGATTGAACGAGGCCATCCAGACCTTCTCTTTCGGCATGGTTCTCTGTTGGTGAAAGTAGGACTCACATCGGTTGATGAAGATCAGCGGATCGGATTTGCCGTCGAAGCGCGGGAAGTCCATCTTCTGGAACCGCGGCGGCCGGTCGTTGTGATGGCTGCCGTCGGTGGGCCCGGCACCCGCCGAGGAAGAGCTCGACTTGTCCTTCAGGGACGCCAGGTCGGCCTTCATGGTCGCCATATCCGCGGACAGGTCCTGGAGCATCTTGGTGAGGTCGGCGATGGCTTGTTCCCCCATGATCGGCTGGGCAGCGGTGGATGCGGTGGAGGAAGACGGGGATGGCGGTGGTGAGGATGGTGGTGCGGCGGCGGTGGATAGGCTGGTGGAGCGGGAGCGAGGCGGCGAAGTTCGCCGGACTCGTGATACCAGGTTGTCAAGGGCCTCAAACCCCTGACTGGCCGGACCTCGGCTACGTAGCTCGTAGCCGCCGTCCGTCACGCCGGCGAGGTTATGCCCCTCGGCCGTCGGCTTAAGAGAGAAAGAGAGATTAGGGATAACTTCTTCGTTAATCTCAATTGTCCCAGCGTACATGCATATATGGCCCGTGGCCTAACAGATGGAGAAGGCTCTCCTTGATTGTAGGACTAATCCAACAAGGAAGCAACTAATCAGCTAGCTAACTTTCCTCCTAGCCACTCGCCTGCCCTTCCTGCGCCCTGGCTGCTCGCTCGGCCGCCCGGCGCACGTCGCGGGCTCTCCTGCGCTTGGCGTATGTGCGACCGCACATGACAGAATTTCACAGTGGTTCTTTAATGATATATGATACACATCTCCTGTGTATTTGAGAAAAAAAGCATTTCGTAGTGGTCATTCTTCAGATCGTAACACTAATCCCATCTTTATGTGCACTGTACAAATTAACAGTCAATATGATGTGTAATATGGAACTTCTTTTTGCCCTTTTTACTAGTTTATATATACATCTTAATCTGGATGCATCATTGTCTATCTAAGGCACATGGTCTATGCTTTTCATTTCCTTGGTTCATAGATTGGCATTTTGTGAAGGGCGGGCCTGGTGCAAGCGGTAGAGTCTTACCGCCTGTGACCAGAAGGTCCCGGGTTCGAGTCGCGGTCTCCTCGCATTACACAGGCGAGGGTAAGGCTTGCCACTGACACCCTTCCCCAGACCCCGCACAGAGCGGGAGCTCTCTACACTGGGTACGCCCCTTTATAGATTGGCATTTTGTGCAGTATAGGAATAGGAAGCTTTATTATCTGCAACTTTGTGTCACTTATAGGTTAGTGTGCTACCTGATATGAACAAACTTTTACTATATTGAAAAATGAAGATGAAACCAAATACCATAGATCTTTCTGTTTTTGTTCCGTTGTCACAAGCCCCATTCTGGTGCATACTGCATTTTAATCCTATAACCTGTAAGAGTGTTGATTCACTACCGAAAGTACTATGCATTGCATTATGTTAAAGGTGAACAACAACAACAAAACCCTTTACTCCAAGCAAGTTGGGGGTAGGCTAAAGTTGAAACCCAACATAATAATTTGGTGTTTGGTGCTTTTGTCTGGCATATTGATTCCCCGTATGCCTGTTTTATAAATATATATATAATTTTGAAGCTGAAGGGAGATTAGCTAATGCTTGTGCATTGTATAACCACCCAACAGGTACAAGATATTTGGGAAAGCTCTAGCAAGAATTCAGAGTGATAGCCAGGTTTTCGTTGATCATGTTATTTTCCTGTAGATAGTTGTACTTTCCCTCTCTTACTAGTTTTATATATTTTGTCAGGTCACGTCAAGGATTGGCCATCCTATTACTGGATATGGCCAGGAAACTAGAAATCGTGCAGCTCGGCAAAGAATTCCAAATAAGATTTGGACAGATGAGGACGGTGTTGAACATGTGGAGGTAGAACACATTCTTGTCTCTTTTGTCGTGTCTTCTTCCATTCTTCTGTTTTCTTGCACCTCAGGTCTACTGTAGCCTAGTCAATAAGAAAGTGGCAACTTTACCTGTTACAGTTATGCTCTCCTTCTGCAACACTTGTTGGGAAACTGCTCTCTGAGAGTTCATTAGTCCCTTAGCAGCATGGGAAGAGCTTAATTGTGAATCATAACATAAGGGGAGGTACTAAGATGAGAATTATTTGCCTTCATTGCTAATATCAATCCTGAGAGCAGTATCAACACCAGAGAAGATCCTGTTTACATTTTTTGTTGTGCTCGTAGATATTGTTTTTGCTAAATTGGAAAGGAGGCACTAAGGTTGCATTGATGTTAAGTCATATTGTTCATATAGCTATTTTACGCTGCTCACATGCATTTTTTCAGGTGAACTTTCTCATCCGTGGGCCACATGGAGCTGGAAAAGTGTATTCAGAGATGTTCAAAGATAATTCTGATCGGACATGGAAGTTCACATACCTCGTTGTTGATATCGTGTCACCACCACATGCAAAAACACAACTGATGTTAGAATCTTACTTACCAGCATAAGAATGCAAGAAACAAAAGCAGTTAGCAGTGCCATAGCATCTCCAAGGTTCATCTCCCACATATATATTATATCTATTTTACTTCACATTTGTACCATCCTTGATGTTTACTTTATTTTGTGTTTTGTATTGTCATTTGGTCATTAAAGTTTTGAATTTTGATCTTTCTTGAAATAATAGACATCAAACAGTAGGATGAAATATGCTTCTAGTGATTTCTGGAACTAGTAATGCTACACCTACAAAAAGTTGTACAGAAGATCTACCTAGCATGCTAACTTGAACAGCAGCAAGCCAGCAACCTCAAAGTTACCGGTGTGGTTACATGGAATCTTTTGATTGCTAATTTCAAATTAGCAAGTAAGGTTGTTATCATCCATGCTTATTACCGGTGTGGTTACAATTTTTTTTTTCTGCGTCAGGATGGGGGCGGGGGTTTGGGGGTTTTCTTGATCTGTGTGAGAAGATCTTCTTCTTAAAGGGAAAACCCGGGGGCCGTCATAACCCCCCGCAGGTCGAGTAATACAATTTTTTTGTACACTTTTTTATAGGTTTAGTGGTACTCTCCCCATACTAGAGATGTTACCTACCTTGTTTAGCTGAAGGCCATATCAATCCATGCATTGAAGCATTTTTCTTTATAGTAGTTTGTTCAAATCCTCACATATGGATATGTCAGTCCAATTTCCTTTAAATATTTGTCAGTTTGTATGGATATGGATATTTGTTCAGTAGTCTGATGATAGGAGTAAGTCTGTTTGCATTCTATAAAGGATTTTCTTCTGAATGTCAGTAGTTTGTATTTTGATTAGCTTTGAATGTTCCTACATTTTTTTTAAGCCACAAGTTTGTTGCTTTTGAACCTTGCTACATTTCTTTCAAGTCGAAAGTTCCTAGCCATACATGTGAAGTTGAGTTAATTACATTGGTGGTCTTGAAAATTGTATGCAGGACCATCTAGGTCCATAAACTCTTAAAATGCACGTGTGGATCCCAACTTGTCGAGTGTGCCATTGGAGGTCCAAATCACCCTAATAAGCGAGCAATCATGTATGTGGTACACTAAGTGGAGCCGGGGCTGTTTAGCAGCGCTCCTTGGAGCAGTTTTTTTTTTTTGTGAGAATCACTTCTCCATTTAGCTAGGAGCTAAAAAACCTGCTCATCATTACTCTCTATTCAAACCCCACCAAAACACTCCAGAATCACTTCTCACCTGTTCCTTACCCTTCTCACCGACCAGAATCACTCCATTAGAGAATCAGGGAGTGGAGCTCTACCAAACAGTGGCGAACCTTGAGCAAATTAGTGGGTGTGCACATGTCTTGTGAGTGCATGGACATGTCTCATGGGGGGTGCATATATGGTGAAATTTTAATTGAACTTTTTTTTTGGGGGGTGGGGGGTGGGGGTGGGGGGGGGGTGCATTTGCACCCCAAGCCACAAACTACCTTTGCTCTTGCTACCAAACATGACACCATCATGTCCTCAGCTTCCCATGCTCTACTACGTGCTTAGGATCATGTCCATTCATGCCATGTTGCCATACCACATAGTCAACTTTATGCTAATTAGGGAACTCTGGACCTCAAGTGGCACACTTAGCAAGTTTAGGGCCTAGATGAACCACATGGAAAGTTTAAGGACTGCCGGTGCACTTCAACTCCGTGAGGTTCTAGTTGACTTCTGATGATTGTTGTTTTTACCATTATTTACATACAACCATTAGATTTATTGTCAATCTTTACTTGATTTTTGTTTGTTTGTTTAGATTTTGGCACAAAAGGGAAGATCCGATAGAAGTGGCTAAACTGGGGATTTATAAACTAAGTCTATGCAAGATTGGGAAATTTAGGAACAGGATTTTCATAATGTACTGCCATCAAACCAGTTTTGTGGAGTAATAAACGGTTCTTACATTGCTAGAAGGCGAAGTGGTTTCAGACAGTTCATGTCTGGAAATGTTTCGATGTTTCTTTTAGTAATGGGGAAAAGCCCTGCATGCCTGGATGAGGGTATTTTTTATTAGTTCTCATGAGTACCTTGTATCATCCAAATACGTTTCCTAATCCAGTAAGTCATCTTTGTAAAATCATAGCAACTCTTATTGTAACTGGATTTGGTTTTGAATTAATTCATTTTGAAATGCTCGTCTTAAGGGCTAATCTTGGCTGTTAGGAACATCTCTCTTTCTGGAGAACAGTTTCTTTAACTGCCCTACCATTGGCCTCTAATGTGCTGTTGTAACTTTACTGAGCAAAAGGTACCCTACCCCAGGGAGACTTTCTGGATGCCCGTCAACCTTTGGATGATCACATCTATCGTTCTGCCCCAACGATCAGTCCACTTTTTTACCAGGTTGATACTCCGTCCTAAATTTCTTAAATTATATAGGTCGTTTTGATGTTTCTGGATATCTAGTAATCCCTCCATCGTTGAATAAATCAACTTGAGTTGTCCTAAATCAAGCTTTGAGTTTGATTAATTTCAAATAAGAGTACTACGATCTAAGACCCCAAAAGGTATAGTATGAAAATATATTTTATGTTGTATCTAACTATACTAATTTTATGTCAAATATTAGTCCTTTTCGAATTTGGTTAAACTTAAAAATAATTGAATTAGGATAACTCTTGAAGTTGATTTATTCTCGGCGGAGGGATGTCTAGATATAGGACCTAAAATTCACACTTTCTGTTTCTTTTATCTCATCAATCATCCACTGTGAACACGAATCCATCTGCAGATTCTCCCTTCAGACTTTTTATTGAGGATCCATAGGCTCAGTCATTTCACCCTTTTCAGCGTGCATGGTCCGGCTACTGTTCTATGGCTGCACACATTTTTTAAGACACGTTCCACGAGTCATCAACCGGAAACTATTCTATGGCTGCACACATTCCACAAGTCATCAACCAAGTGAAATATCCTTCCATCCATCCTCCCTTGTCTCCATATCCCTATTCCCTCCTACCGATCAACGCCTTTCGCTGTCACGCCTCTACGTATCTGCTCCGGGCTCCTCCAGCCTTTCCTTTGCCGACTTCGTCTGCGACATCAGCTTGCCTGATTGGAGCAAAGCTATAACTATTATGAGTAGGCTTACCTGCTCCCACAACAGATTGGTCGAGTGGTGGATGCATCTTTCAGTGCTCAATTCTTTGCCTACTCGTTGCCTGCGGCCGTGTCGTGTCGTCAGTTCCCGGCTTCGCTTTGCTCCAAACATTTCATTTCAAATCCATGACCTGGAGAAAGGATTGCTATCTTGGGAATGCCCGTTTGTTTTAAGTTTAGTATATACAGGACCTGTTAGCATAATAAATGATCAACTTTTTTTTTAGAGTTAATAGGGCCAAGCCCCTGTCTTACACTATCAAGATCAGAACGTTATTATAGCATTCGGATGGGTTACATCCATCAATCCCGTTTAAAGCAAACTGGAAATAGCAATGAAGGAGCCAGAACCAAAACCACTTACATCTCACAAGATAAACCTAGCTTAGTTATATCACGCCATTTACCAGAGAGTCGAGTCCCTTCCAAAAACGAGCTTCCTGACGGCAGAGCCTTGGCTTCATGCGGTAAAGTATTGGACCTCCAGTTTATTGCATTCATGTACAAACACTTGTTCTTGGATATCATCACATGATTCTCATAGGTCGTTGCTAGCTTCGTCAAATCCAAAAGCCTGGAGTTGAACTCCTGTACTGGCTTGGTGGACATAGGATCGACCAACTTTGGATCATAGCAGCAACCTTCAGCAACAGGGATTTCATATCCTTCCAAGAAGCCTCCGGGAAGCATAAACTATTTCTCAGTTCCCAGGGGCTCCATAGGGCAGCAGCAGAAAAAAAACATTGCAAACTAGTATGAACTTCATTTTACTTCAGTTCCACGGGTTCTATAAAAAATAGAGTTAAATGCACCGTAGGTCCATTAACTTTTGGTGGTGTGTCATCTAGGTCCATTAACTTTCAAACTGTATTTTTTGGTCCATTAATTTTTGGTGGTGTGTCATCCAGGTCCATCAACTTTTAAACTGTATTTTTGGGTCCATTAACTTTTGGTGATATGTCATCTAGGTCCATCAACTTTTAAATTGCATTTTTTTGTCCCTAAACTTTTTAACTGGTTCACCGTAGGTCCATACCTCCTTCGTTTAGCGAATAGATCTGACATATCACGCCAAATAAGCAGCCACCGTGGAGTAGGTGATGAGTGCATAGCTTCTCAAGATGTTCATGGAGACTTGTCTAGCAATAATTTAAATGTAGCTGTCGAGGACCAATACTAGGGTATCCAAAGAGGAGGAGCTAATAACCATCAACATTAATTCATCCGAGCAGTCAAGGGCGCGACTACAGCTCCAATCGACCTCCAGGTGCACAAGCTCCGCCTCGCCTGGCCTCTGGGGGCGGGCTCCGCCTCGCCTGACTTCTGAGGGCTGGCTCCGCCTCGTCCGGCCTCTAGGGACAGGCTCCGCCTCGCCCGACCTCAGAGGGCCGGCTCCATCTCGCCCGGCCTTTGAGGGTGGGCTCCGCCTCGCCCGACCTCTGGGGGCGGGCTTCGCCTCACCTGACCCTTGGGTTTGCGCTCTGCCTCGCCCGACCTCTGAGGGCTGGCTCCGCCTCGCCCGGCCTCTGAGGGCGGGCTCCGCCTCGCCCGACCCTTGGGTTTGCGCTCCGCCTCGCCCGACACCGAGGCCACGGGCTCCGTCTCGCCCGGCCTTTGAGGGCTGGCTCCACCTCGCCCGGCCTCTGAGGGCGGGCTCCGCCTCGTCCGACCTCTAAGGTCTGGCTCCGCCTCACCCGACCTCTAAGGGCGGGCTCCGCCTCGCCTGACGGAGACCTATACCATCGCCAACCACTCCAAGTCCAAGCGAATGGGCCTGGGTCAAAGCTTTGACACCAGGAAAGTGACCGACACGCCCGATATAACCCATAGCCATGACGAGCCATACCTAGGGATTCACATCAGGATCAGCGTCGGGCGTACCAGTGCTGTTCTGCCTAACCCTCGTACGAGCACTAACAGACGCGTCAGTTCACCACGACGTCCGCCAGGACGGAGTGGAGCGCCACGATCGAGAGACGACGCCTGCACATGGCGCCAATGATGGACAGGGCCGCGACGTGGAGCTGTCCCTGTTGACGTCTACAGGGTCGGCGGGACCCGCGTGAAGGAAAAGAAGGACCTGACGATCTTGGAGGACTTCTTCTCCTTATCATTCTCCTCTTTTTTCTCCACTGTAACCCGTGCTTTCCCTTGCTTATAAAAGGGAAAGCAGAATGTCCCATGAAGGGGACTCGAACCCATCGAATCCCGAACCGATCAGAACACACAAGCACACAGCCAGGAAGCGACCGAGCTCTCGGCGCTTGTTCGCTCCTATCACTAGAGACTTGGGACCTGTCTCTCTCTCGACTGTTTGTAACCCCTACTATAAACTTTCAGTGCTAGTAACACGAGCAGCAGCAATGAACTGGACGTAGGGACATTCTGCCCAAACCAGTATAAACCTCGTGTTCTCTTAGCACACCATCCGAGCTAGACGCGCAATATTAGAAATTTACTAGTCGGTGGCAACTCAAAACACCGACAGTTGGCGTGCCAGGTAGGGGCCTTTTGCGCGTCTCGACATCCACACCAGGCCTCGGATGGCTAGTCACAACCTCAGCTGAGTCCCGGGCGCGCACGTGCACTTCGGGGACCTGTACTTCATCGTCACGACGAATGGAGAGTTGGCGATGGCTCCCGTCGCCGTCTGACCTCTCCACTTCACCGGCCTCGACGTGATCGTCGGCTGCTCCGTGCCCGTCCCGCTGAGGGCACGGGCGCCACCATGGGCAGCGTCCGACCGGCCGATGACGCTGTCACGTTGGTGCCGCTCCCGCCCGAAATAGGCGTGAGACCAGTCGGCGGTTGCCGCCTCAATTGGAGGGCGACACTCTTCTTCGGCGCCAGCGCCAAAGGATTGCGCTGCCTGTCGACGCTACAAGGGACGATAAGTATAAGTCACGACGAAATCTGACTAAAATAAGGAAAATAGAAGAACTGACAACTCACCTCGACGCCATCGGGTGGTAGATACGTTTGGGGGGCAAACCCGCCGACCTTTGCTCTGCCTCATCGGAACGAGGCCGTTTCAAGCCTGCCCCCTACTCCTGGGTAGAGGGTCTCGCTCCCCTTGACTCTTGGGGTGCGACGGCGGAGCCACCCGCCTTAGCCGACATCTCAAGCACGACAGCAGAGCCGCCCGCCCCTGTTGACTCCTGAGGGAGGTCGACGGTACGTCCCACCTCCGCTAGCTCCTCGGACGTACCCTCCCCTCCATGGAACGGGAAGGGTCTCGACTCCTGCAAGGATGAACCAATATCTGTCAGCGCATCCTCGTTCTCTAGGATGTCCCACTCGACATCGTCGGCTACCTCGTTGTTGTCGCCATCGTCATCATCGTCATCGCTGTCGGTGTCCTCCCCCTGTTCCCACGCCTGCAACTTTCACTGCCTCTTCCTCTTCTTGTCCTCCTTCGCCTTCCTCAGTCGCTCGCCCTCGGCACGATTCACCGCCATCACGGACGAATCCCTCGGTAACGACGCTGGGTGATCCGTGAAGATGAGGTCCCTCGGCTGGTCCCGCCCCTCTCAAAGTTAGTATCAAGAGGTTTGGAAATCTATTGAAGAGAAGGCATGAGAAGGGTAAACTTACAAAGACGACGTGGCCTGGTTTCAGCTGCATCGGAGGATGTCCTAGCACTGGGTAGACGAAATCGAGGGGGCACCCGCGTCGTCCCGTGAGAGCTCCATTGCCTCCTTGATGCGTTGCGTGATCTCAGACTTGGGGAGCGCCCCCTCGGCGAGAGCTGTTCCATCGAACGATGCCTCGGGCGCCATTGCGTATAGCGGGAGCGCCCGCGTCATCAACGACGCCACCCTCCTTGCATGGTAGGACCCGATGATGCCCGACCCCTTCAAGCCGTTGTCCTTGAGGATGTGGATGGCAGCGATGTGGTCCTAGATCTTCTTCTTGTCCTTCTCCGGGACGCCCCACTTTCTCCATGACTCCGGGGCCTCTTCGATCAGGCGCCTGGTGAACTCCGGCAGAGGGGTGGCGGCGTCGTTCTTGAGGTAGAACCACTGCGAGTGCCAGGACGGAGTGGAGCGCCACGACCGGGAGACGACGCCTGCGCATGGCGCCAATGACGGACAGGGCCGCGACGTGGAGCTGTTACTGTTGACATCTACAGGGTCTGCGGGACCCGCGTGAAGGAAAAAAAGGACCCGACGATCATGGATGACTTCTTCTCCTTCTCATTCTCCTCTTTTCCCTCTACTGTAAACCGTGCTTTCCCTTGGCCTATAAAAGGAAAATCAGGATGTCCCATGAAAGAGGCTCGAACCCATCGAATCCTGAACCAATCAGAACACACAAGCACATAGCCGGAAAGCGACCGAGCTCTCGGCATCTGTTCGCTCCTATCACTAGAGACTTGGGACATGTCCCTCTCTCGACCGTTTGTAACCCCTACTACGAACTTTCAGTGCTATTAACACGAGCAGCAGCAACGAATTGGACGTAGGGACATTCTGTCCGAACCAGTATAAACCTCGTGTCCTCTTAGCACACCATCCGAGCCAGACACGCAATATTAGGAATTTACTAGTCGGTGGTAACTCGAAACACCGACAGTAGCAGCTGGTAATTCGTTAATATCCTCTGGTCTTAAATTTGAAATTATTATTTTTAAGGATAGACATATTGTGGACATGGAGAAATTTATAACTGCTAGACTGTCGTCAAAGATATTTTATAGAGGTACCTTATTATTGCGTGAAAAGGAGAAGAAAATGAAGCCAACAAAATACATCAGTACTAATTCTAAAGAGGTGGAGATCATCAATGGAATTTTTCCAACATGATTAGTATCTTTGCCGTAGTATTTTATTATTTCCATGCATTAGTTTCCTATCCAGTTGTGATACACAATCTTTTATTTAGCATCTAGCTTTTAGTGCCTGCGTGCATCTGTGTACGTGAATCAAATTGGTGGCTGCGTTTGGACGTGCCATGCATGTTAGCCGAATCAGGGACTCAAGGTCAATCGGTCCTAATTGGGTTGGTGGAGTCCGGGTTTTGTTTGGGTCAGGTGGCTTGTGTGCCTATACCTGTGGCCTTCGGCCTTGTACTAGGTAGATTAGATTGGATTCTATTGTGGAGTTTACTCTGCGTCAAGTCGCCGCTCGAGAAATCCTAGATGGTGATCCCATCAAGTTCTTCGTATCGAAGATTATCTCCGGATGGTGATCTCGTCATGTACTCCACGGTGGCTTCTTTTTTAGCATGCCATGTCAGATCTATTTGCTAAACGAAGAGGTATGGACCTACGGTGAACTAGTTAAAAAGTTTATGGACCAAAAAAATACAATTTAAAAGTTGATGGACCTGGATGACACACCACCAAAAATTAATGGACTTAAAAATACAGTTTGAAAGTTGATGGACCTGGATGACACACCACCAAAAGTTAATGGACCAAAAAATACAGTTTAAAAGTTGATGAACCTAGATGATACACCACCAAAAATTAATGGACCTACGGTGCATTTAACTATAAAAAAATAATAGAGTTAAGTTCCACAGGTGTCTAGGTACAACACAATCGGAAAACAAATGATGAATCGGCTCCTTTTCACAAGAAAACAAACCAGACACGTCCTCTACTTTTCTTCTTATACTTTCTCCTTCCGTAATTTTCAGCTTCTCTTATAATTCGTACTTTTCAGCTTTTCTTATGAACCGGCCCTGTTCGCTTCTCTTATAATCCATACTTTTCAGCTTGTTTTTTTTCAGCCGGAACAATATTTTTCTCTCACAACAAATCAGCCGGAATAGTATTTCGGTTTGTTTTTTCAGCGAGGCGAACGGGGCCTTAAATTATCTCTAGTTAAAAGATTATTTTCAGAGAATAACCACATGAAAAAAATAGATTCTACGAGGTACTTTCTCTTTCCAAAGAGCAGGAACGTGTATAGGAGTCATCCCCTAAATTTATGATTCTATACTGATATTGAGAAGAATACAAACTGCTAGAACTAAATTGCCAAATAAGGGCATCTTCCTCTTCAGAAAAACATATAGTTCAAGCTAACTAGGCGACCTCTAGGCTCTAGGCATAAATTCGTAAGCCTAGCATCTATCTTCTAAAAGTGCATTTGAGGTTGGTGCCATTACACGACTCTGAGCTTTCTCATTCACTAGGATGTAAACATCCCAATATTGAATGGCTAGGATGGAAGGACCAAGCCAGTTATCCTCCTAGAATTTAACCTTATGACCATTACCAATTTTCCATCTGTGACCTAGTTTAGCTGCAGAAGCAGCCCAGATCATACCCTTAAAGAATTGAGAGGCACCAGTAGTGAAACTACAGAAAATGTTACGACAACATGTATTTATACTTATAATCAACTAGCTCTTTCCAAAGTTCAGAGCCATCCAGATGGTACCTTTTAATCCAGGATCCTAGAAAGCATATATTCAAATCTCTCAAATTTGGAATACATAAGACCTCCATACTCTTTTAGCATATTTATTACACTTTCCCAGTTAGCTAAATGATACCAATGATTACCTGTATCGCCCCAAAGGCAATTACCTAAGTCAGAGTGGATTAACTGGATAGCCAAAGATCAACTTTATTCGGTGCTCGAACCAAAACGATAAGATCCCGTTCGTCCAATCATACAATTTACAATCTGATTTACTGGTCAACAGTCGACACACCAGAGGGAGCGACTCCATATATACCCTCTGAATCACTCCAAATTCCCAGTTTTGCTTGTATTTCACTGTCGAAGCCGGTGTTTTCTGATACCGCCTCTTTGACCTGTGAAGGGTGTACGTATCTTGGAAATGGACGTGTTGATGTGCGCGACTAACTTGAATAAGTGCCTGTTACTGATATATGATGCAAGCAGACTTGGACCACCAACAAGCCGTGAACTAGAAGCAGCTGATATTATATGCCCTGGCTGATGCTTGATTCCGAATTTTTTTTGGTTTAGTGGTCCGATGTACGTGAGTTGTTTCAGTCATTTTTCAAAGAGACAAGGTCCAATTTTTTTGACTTGGCACAGACCGTACCACTGCCCCTACCATTCAAATTTACAGTTGCTTCAAGTTTGCTGAAATCATCTTGTTCGTGCAATGGAGTGGGAGTTATGTCCTGCAGAATGTCTGGATAAATATCTCTCGATATCCACTACAGCTGCCATGGATTTCGTCATTTAGAGAAAAAAAACAACAACTGCCATGGAATTGCAGCTCCCGATTTCCAGCGAATCTCATGTGGCACATCCGCACATGTTTGACAAGAAGACGAACAGGAAGATGACAGAACAAAACAGCAAAGCTCGTTCATGGCAACAATAAACAAGTGACGCTACCTCACCAGATGATGCATGCCCCCATATCCATTTGACATGTATATGACATATCAAATGTGGCAGTTGGATCATCTATGTAAGCGATGAGAATATCATAAGAACCCCCTCCCCACCCCAAAGAAGATCCAGAGCCGCTTGGATTATAAAAAGATCAGAGGGCGCGTTGTGCTGCAGAAACATCCGGCCACCATCTCAGAGACAGACATGCGGTGCACAAGCATCAGACTGGGATACCAATATACCGTATCACCGTGGCACCCACAGCCACAGCACTCACTCCTTGTTGCTCCAGGATCATGGCCTACCTGGCTTTGCGCCAACTACCAGAATAATTTGCCGGGTATAATTTGCCCCAGGATCCTCAATTCCTCATGCCGAATAAAAGATCGAGTATCCTGTTTGTTGCATTGGAATCCAAATGATAGCACCATCATGCCTCCGCCAGTCTAAACCGTTTTGGAACCGAAGAACTACAGGTTACATACATAAATGCAAGACTAGCTTATCAGCTAGTAGATGCTAATCATGCAGGTCAGGTCTAATCATGCACTGGTGAACAAAGTGCTGAATTGGCCATTTGGTCTCTATATCCTCACCAAATACCCCAACAAACCTCTCTGAGAAAATGCAACCCCCCAACAAACTTTAACTAACGCCTAGGTACATGTAAACTACTGCTCTCCCTCCTCCTCTGTTTGTTTTCCTTGCTGGCGTACCAATGCACGATACAAAGAAACAAAGTCAAACCATCCCCTCCTCAACCCAACCACCATGACAGCAAACCATGAACTCCATATGCCCAAAGCACCCCTACCCCCCCAGTTAATCATTGCCAATGCCATCAGTCATCCAAGGCACATCTTTCCTGGGTACCTTTGCTTTGATTAGTACACAATGTTTGAAAACTTCACGTTAAAGGGCATGCTTGGCAAGTTCCTTCAATGTTGCCAGTTAAACCTTCCCTATCCAGTTCCAAACTTTGCAACCCCCTCCCTCCTGCTACAAGCAACAGCAGCAGCACACCAGCCTCCAAGAAGAGGAACAAGGAGGAGGAAGGTGAGGAGTTGCCTCCGAAAGCAAGCCATCACTGGCTACCAAATGCAGGCATGCATATAGCGAACAGGACAAGAAGAAGCAGAAGCAGAGGAGGAAGAAGAACAAGTAGGAGCAGAGCTGAAGGACACCAAGAAACCGGTTGCGCGCTGCCACCATGTCCTATGATCAGATGCTCTCGCCGCTTTTCAGTGCCCGGCGATCGGCGTGGAGAGCGGCTCAGCACGGCGGCGGCGGCGACGCAGTGACGAGGCAGATACTCAAGTGCACGAGGTGGCAGCTCGAGGAGACCACCGACTTCGTCACCTGCCCCTACCACTACTACTGCGACAGCTCCTACCCGGGGGACTACTCCGCCGCCGTCGGCGTGCTCGTCGCGGCCTTCGCCGCGTACTGCTTCCTCTCTACTCTCGCGTTCACCGTCCTCGACCTCGTCCGGGGCAACGGTAGTAGCTCGCCGGCGGCCGGCGTCAGGGGCATCAAGAGGAAGTACCTGCTCCCCTCAGGCCCGTTCCTGCTCCCCCTGGTGCTGCTCGCGCTCGCCAGGGGGCAGCGGGTCAACGCCGTGTTCCCGCTCGCGCAGCTCGGCCCGGCATTGCTCCTGCTGCTCCAGGCCTCGGCGCTGGCGTTCCGGAACGAGGCCGACGGCGACATCCGGTACGCGGTGCTGGAGGCGTCCACGGTGTCCGGCGTGCTGCACGCCAGCCTGTACCTGGACGCCGTCGTGCTGCCGTACTACACGGGGCTGGAGGCGCTCCGGTGGTCCCGCTTCTCCGGGGAGTGCGCGTCGTGCCTGTGCCGGATGGAGCCCCTGGTCGTGGGCGGCACGGCGGTGCAGTACCGGGGCCTGTCCAAGACGGCGCTGGCGATCATCTTCGCGCTGTGCTCGCGGATGGTGTGCCGCATCTACGGCGAGGAGCGGCTCAGCGCGTGGACGCGGTCCGCATTGGAAGCCGTGGGCTGGGTGTTCGTGGCCGCCGATGCGGTGTACCTCGTCTGTTGGGTCGCCGCGGAGGGCGGCGGCGTCGGTGTGGCGGCCTACAGCCTGGTCGCCGGGCTGGTGTTCCTGAGCGTCTTCGGCAAGGTGTACCGGTTCTTGGCGTGGGTGGAGGCGAGGCAATCGCAGTGGAAATCCAGCCTCTGCCATAGCACTGTTTGATTGATGATGATACTCGTCAGAGCTAATTCTCGCAGAAAATGTGTAAAAAGAAAAGAAAGGAATTGTTGCTTAGTTCATCTTCTTCTTGCTGTACAATCTACAGTTCTACACGATGGTAAAAAAGGTGCGAATTTTTTTTGTTCATGTTACTTAGCTTATTTTGACGAAAAGCCATTCAGATTTTTGTTGATGAAGCTTCAGAGTTTGTTCCTTGCCCTTTTCTTTCGGCGTTTGAAATATGATTTTGATGACTCGTTCCTAATCCCGCTGACCAGAGTGCACATTCTGATCCTGAATCAGACAACTGTACTATAGTTACCTCGAGTTTCTTAATTCTCATGATTATATGAAGCTATGCACTATGCAATAGTTTCAGCGATTGGTAGCTGGAGATGGTTGGTATCAAAAGTTAGGAAAAGTGGATGGGACAAGCCAGCGGCAATAATGATGTGGTGGTTCAGGATTAATTCTCGCAGAAAATCTGTGAAAAGAAAGAAAGAAAGAAAGAAATTGTTGCTTAGTTCTTCTTTTTCTAGCTGTGCAATCTACACATAATGGTGAAAAGGTGCAGTTTTTTTTTGGTCAATGTTTAACTAGCCCAATTTTTCTGAAGCCATTCAGAATTTTTTTTTTCTGATGAAACTTAATTCAGAGCATCTTCTTTACCGTTTTCTTTTGAAAATTTTAACATGTTTTTAATGGCACCTTCCTAATCCTGCCGACGACAATGTACACGTTGTGATGTTCGGCTTTAAATCAGACAACCGTACCACAGTTAGTTTGAGTTTCTTAATTACCATGGTTATACGGAGCCACGGTAGGAGAATCTGCTGTTGGTAGCTGGAGATTGTTGGTATCGGAATTCAGAAAAAGTGAATGGGACAAACCAGCAGCAGGAATGTGGTGGTTCAGGACATGTGTTAGGATCAAGCAATGACCTCTCTGACAGTTTCTCTGTTCTTGGAGCTTCCTCTCTGACAGTTTCTCTGTTCTGGCATTCTATGGCCTTGTTTAGATGCCATCCAAATTTCAAGTTTTTTCACTCTCTCCATCACATCAATTTTTAGCCGCTTGTATGGAGTATTAAATGTAGGTAAAAAAATAACTAATTACACAGTTTAGTTGGAAATCACGAGATGAATCTTTTGAGCCTAGTTGGTCCACGATTGGACAATATTTACCAAATAAAACGAAAGTAGTACTATTTATCGGGTTTAAAAAAATTTGCAAAGTGAACAAGGCCTATGTCTCGGTCAGTTTGTGGAGCAGCGATTGGAGCATTCACCTGGCATCTCATCCGATGAGTATATAGGACCACGGAATACGGGCTGCACCTCTGCGTTCTCACTGCAGCCACTCTTTGCTTTCTCTGAAGATATGGAAGCGAAGTAGCAGCATCAGCATGTTTTTTTTTTTTTGAAAGAGCAGCATCAGCATGTGTGAAAATTCATCCGATTAGTCTAGAAACTCATAATAATATATGTACTAGGCACATTGACATTGCCATTTATTTATTTATTTTTTCAGAAGCAAAAGTGTTTGACTTGGCTTGGGCATGAGCATGATATCTGACCAGGCTTCTTTGTTGACTAGTAGATTTTCTCTCATTCCTCGTGCAAATCTGCAACGTCTGAAGGAAAAAGTCAGTCGCAAAAACCTAGCCTTTCCCCTCCTTCAGAAATCAGACTCCAGTCCTTCCTGCCAAGAGAGCCTCGAGTGATTAGGTGGTCTGCTGGCGAGGCCGGCAGCTCGTCAGAGTTGTTGCACAAATCATCGAGCCCGGCCTTCGTGCAGCCGAAGCAAAGCTTGGGTACAGTACTGGATACTGAATAGCAGCATTTCGTCACTTTCAGATCAGGTTCAAGCGTGTAGGACGGCTCATGTGTGCTACATCCTTGTCTGCCTGCCAACACTCGCTGGATTTCATCAGCTAGCGGTAGCGCCATGTGCATCTAAAGTGATGTGTGTTTTAGTGTAACTCAAGGCGCCTAATCCTCACTGTCAATCAAAGGAGAAAAAGGAAAAAAAAAAGATTCCATGGTTTTGCATGTGTCCAAAGGGGGTTTTCGGTGATTGGTTTTAATCACCGGAAAAGGGCTCCATTGATGGTGAGTGAGGTGTGACAATTTGATAGTACTGTTTCGGTTGCTGGTGCAGTGTCCTTTCCATGAACTTTGATGGTTTATGAACTAGGGACTCTACGCTCAATCTATCAAGATCTCGTGGTGCGGGTTCAGATGCGATGTACAGTACAGAAAGAAAATAATGATCGATAGCTTCTCATGGCTACGAGCATTTTTACGGAGTTGCGATGAAGCTAGACAGTACTCCACTCAGGTTTTTACGGTGTGGTGCCACAGATGAACGTATTACTTGCTTTTGGTGACACTTAACCTTCCTTGGCGTAAAGCAAGAGGAGGTAAAAAGATCGTTAGCACCTATCTATCACTTTGATTCTGTCCTTATTTCTTTATTAATAACTTTTCTGACTTGAGTGCACGCCAACGCCATAGCCTGTAGCCCGTAGCAGTTAGGCCAAGTTGTAATCGTACCCTTTATTACTGATTGCGTGCACATAACTTTGTGCCCCGAGCAGATCGCACATTCATCTACTGCGGGCCGGTCCGCCAGAAAACGGAAGCCTGAAACAACACACTTCAGATGGGCCGGCCAGGTACCTCAACCGGTTTGCCTACACTAGTAGACCTCAGAACCCGCGGCCGTCACGCATCAGCGTCAGACACACGCAGCGGTCCCCACGCAGCGCACCTTTTCTTCCCCGCCGAACCCGAACAGCAGCATCGGATCGATGGAGGGCTGGGACAAGGGGACCAAGAGCACGGTGGGCGAGATCCCGCTGCTGTCGACGCGCGCGGGCCCGCGGGACGGCGAGGCGTGGCGGCAGCGGCTCAAGGAGGAGTACCGCGCGCTCATCGCCTACACGTCGGTGAACAAGGCCAAGGACAACGACTGGTTCCGCATCGCCGCCGCCAACCCGGAGGGCACCCGCTGGGAGGGAACCTGCTGGTACGTCCACAACCTCCGCCGCTATGAGTTCCCGCTCCAGTTCGACATCCCCGTCGCCTACCCCCAGGTCGCCCCCGAGATCGAGCTCCCCACCCTCGACGGCAAGACACACAAGGTACCTAACTTACTAAATGATTACTGCGATACTGTCTGTATGCTTGCTTAATTTGCTGGAATTGGCCGAGGGTTCTTGACTTGCGCTGTGATGGCTGGTTGGCAGATGTACCGGGGTGGGAAGATCTGCCTCACCGTGCACTTCAAGCCGCTGTGGGCCAAGAACTGCCCGAGGTTCAGTATCGCGCACGCGCTGTGCCTCGGCCTCGCGCCGTGGCTCGCGGCGGAGGTCCCGATTCTGGTCGACTCGGGCATGGTGAAGCACAAGGATGACGAGGCGGCTCCGACTGAGGCATCTGCCTCTGCTGCTCCTCCTTCCTAGTTGCAACTTGCAACAGCTAAGGGGGATATCGGAAATCAACTCGGTGGTAATTGGTGAACCGCCAAATAAAGAGAAATACTTGCGAATCTAAACATCATATGAAACATGTCCCATACCTGCTGATTGCTGACTGTGTGTACTAGTTTCCCATCCAACTTTCTGAATTGTGTTGCAGGTTTTTATGGTACACCTGACTGATACCATCTGAGGAAACAGAATTGCTTAATAAAACTAGTGCAGATATTCTGATTGGTCGGTTATCGAATGTGTTCATCAATTACAAGTTTTTATTCATTTTGGCATAGAAAATTCTGTTTTTGGTTTGTCACAATGCTTGGTTGCCTTTGAGATTTGCACTGTATCATGCTGAAATTTTATACAAGAACTGTTCTCTAGACCAATTCTGGTTCATGCAAGTGACTTTGGATGTTTGAGGCTGTTCAAGTCATATGGATATGACTGAGTTGGAATAGTGAAGCACAAGGAGGCCAAGTGGCCCCAATCATATCTGGCCCTGCTGATGTTTCATAGTTACAACAGGATTTGGTTGTTGCCCAGTCAATTAACGGATTAAAAATCCACCTCAGATCATCAGTTGTGGTTTTGGCTGTGGCCTAACAAGAGCAATACTTTAATGTCTAAAGTTTTCCATATCTGCTGGTTACATGAATATGATTTGGTACGCGTTGATGTACTATTTTTGTGCCCAACCTTTTGCATTGCAAAACTAAGTTATTATATGCATGGATAATTCCTGAAGTGTAGTTGAGGTGGTTTGTTGATTTAAGAAGATTTTGGGCAATCTCGTTGTATTATTGTATTCTTTTAAAGTTTGAGCGCAGGTGTCTCTTAATTTAAGAAGGTTTTGTGCAGCCTCCTTTTATTAATGCACACTTTTTTAGTTTGAGTGTAGCTGTCTGTGGTGAATATTTCTACGAGTGCTATTTTGAACCTAGCTCTAGCTTATGGCATTATTTGCTCTACTTTCTCATAAGTTCTAAATTGCTTTGTCTTTTTAGAATATTAATTAATTGACCTGACGGTGCTTCGATGCATCACCTTGTTCAGGGAATAGACTTGGGTGTTCAGGGCAGTTGCTATCAAATCATAGATATCTGTGCTTAGTGATTTTTTCCCCGAAGAATCATACAGTTCATTTAGCGATACAGTTTTCCTATGGCAAACATGGATATTTTGTAGTAGGCCAAATGTTCTGCATGGTCTGAGTTCGCTGGTTATAAATCATCAAATAAAGGAACAATGGGCAAAAGCTTGTTTTGCTGCACGCATACATGTTGATGGCTCATGCCCTAAATTGCTAGCTTATTGGACAAGCGTTCCATGATAACTCTAGATATGGATATACAGTGTACTAGCAGGAACCCCGCGCAGTTGCGCGGGCTAGTAGCATGAGCAGGCACCGGTAAGGTGGTAACGTAGAAAACTGTTGTAAATTTTGCAAACAATGCAAATCACGTAGTGGAGAATAAACACTCAGTAACAAATGGGCAACAATAATCAGGGCATACATATATGCCCTGTTCGTTTGGCTGATAAGCCATGACTGAAAGTACCGTTGGCTGATTTGTTATAAGAAAAAATACTATTTATTGGCTGAAAAAGTATGGCTTATAAGCCAAACGAACATGGCGATGAAAACAGTAAACAGGCAGGCAATAATACGAGGTCAAAGAATCTATGAATTATAACTTAAAACTTTTAATATTTTTCATTAACAACTCTCAAGGCCTTTTGCAAAGCATTAGACACAGATGATGGTTTTCGTCATATAAGATAGCACACTATTGTTAGTAAATAAAGTAATTAAAAATAAGCATGTAGCTTACTTCAACATCGCTTCATCCTGAATTGTCATGACGTAATCACACAGTAACTTAGTCATCTCTTCCTTGTTCATTGGCATATCTTTCGTGACCTCAAATGCCAAAAACTCATCAGGGTCTTGATTGGCATGGACTTGTGAGGAGTTATTCTGAGTTTGTATGTGTTGAGGGGTGCCCGTTTGAACCACTAAGCATTCAGTCTCCTCAGAATGTTTTCTCTTTTTCGTGGACGCTTGATCAGCCATCTTTGGATTCTCTATTATGGCACAGTCGTTTGGGCTTCCAATATTTTCATCCCTATCAAGATATAGAGCACCCTTTCATTTATTTAACTCTGGCGATAGCAAGATCGCCGCAAGCTTCAATCTAAATTCTTTCATATCATCCTGCACGATAGTATGAACTTAGTTAATTATTAAGTAAAAACCCACAGCTAGTGCACACTCATGACTTGTGGTAAGACGCAAAGTTTACCTGATTGAACTCGTCTGACAAATTGTTCCTGGTCCAATACTCCATAAAGGTTATTAAGAATAAACCGCATGAAAAACTACATACAATATTAATAGAGGTTCAGACACACATTAGATAAAAAGGCAAAGACACACAAAATTCAACCTATATGACGCCATTATTTCTGACATACCCATCTTTTTGTAATAATTTGCTGTGGAAAATCTCCCTTACCGGCCAGGTATCAACCTCAACATCTGACCACTTGTGCTCTTTCGGGCCTGTCTCCTCCAATATGAAATCTATCTGTTTCCGCAATCCATCTCGCTATTTGTTCATAGAAGAATGAATCAATCAGCATTTCTAAAATATAAAATGTGTACAAATAGCTATGCTAGAAAACATCGATAATTTTATTGAGGTCAGCACGTCCGAACATCTCGCCCAAAGAGTCTAGCACCTGGACCTCACGTTTGTCAGCGTTTATAACAGCAAGGTACCAATGTGTATGTGTAACATTTATTGGAAGGAACACCTATCAAAACAAATAATAAACATTTTGTCAGGCATCAAAATTGATAATGAAAGACCAATAGATCGTTTAAAAAAATTGCTACCATGTCATGGTTCAAGTAAGCTAGCACCCTTTGAACTAAACTAGGACGCTGTGAAGTACCACAGTTAGGGTAATTAGCTTCAATGGTCTCATCCTTTTCTCCCTCCCGCTCCATGATTGCAGCTAAGCACACAGTTTCAAGATAGACTGTACGTCCTGGCCTCTTTTTCAAACCCTCCTGGGCCTTCAACAGGTCAATATAAGCATCTATGACCTGCATACAATTCGCCATTAGAGAGAAAGGACATTGAAGTTGTCAATGTTTGATTGAGTATTATGACTTGCATCTGTTACCTAGTCTGACAAGTATTCATATGGCTAAAAAAGACATTCCATGTGGTTTCTCGATACCGGAACATCATCTATGAGCACAAGCTCCTCCTTCCTAGGTGAAGATGGATTTTTTTGATAGATTCAATTATGGCTCTATCAGTTTCGGTACAAACATAATATGAAAAAGAGGATTAAAGTATACAACAGTAGTTAGGAGTTTTTCTAGTTTAATCCATCAAAGAGAAAATATCAATACCTTCTAGGGCAACCGGTGATGACATAGATTTTTTGGGTTTATTTTGTACGATTATGATTTCCAGAAGTCCTTCTCCCGTCGGATCTACCCGAGAAGTTGATAGGGCATTTTCATCATGGGCCGTGCTAAAGCCCTGGTCATCTGGTAGAGCTCCGTGGGTAACTTCTGTACTCATGCTTTCTTGCAACCATCCAGAATCATCCATAGGCTCACTGGAATTTTCTGTTTGTACAATATCTTCTAAGGGGTCTCCGTTTTCCTTCAAAACCTTTGCATCTGAACTATCCATCGAGACATAAAAGACGAACATATTAATTTTTTGAAATAATTAAGGTATATCAAACATGGATGCCATTAATTCAGAATTGAAATGATATATAGGTATATAAAATTGTATTGTCTTTGTTCTACTTTGTTTTCTAAAAAAGTATTATATACTCTCTGTCGGGTTCATAAGCCCGGAGTCCCTAATGGGCCCGCTTCCCAGCAAAAGCTCAGGCTAGCAGACGGCATTATAAATGACGTGCAACTCCTGGGACGGCCCAGATACCTAACGACATGCCAGAAGAGCAATCTAGTCTCCGACTAGAAGGCCTGGCCAAGAAGGAGACGACACTCGCTTCCGACTCCGACCTGCTTTTCCGACCGGAAGGCCTGACCAAGGAGAGGATGACGCTCGCTTCCGACTCCGACCTACTTCTCCGACCAGAAGGCCTGGCCAAGGAGGGGACGATGCTCGCTTCCGACTCTTACCCGCTTCTCTGATCGAAAGGCCTGGCCAAGGAAGGGACGACGCTCGCTTCTGACTTCGACCCGCTTCTCCGATCGGAAATTAACTGAACCTTTGCTTATGGCTCTTCTCTGACTGGCGTGGTTGGAGCCAACTGGGAACGACCGGCCGGGGACACCCGCTCGATGAGGACCCAAGAAATCAGGCAGAGCAGATAAGGTAAGGTGCTCAAGTCAACCGCAATACAGAGGACCGTACCCTGCACACCTGCAGGACAGCACTGTCAGGTCATGTTAGAAGGGTACTTTATAACCTTCTAGACATGTCAGAACACGAACAGTGTTGTGGGCGCCAATATTTGTCCTATAGTATAGTAGCGCCGACATTTGCCATACTAGACGAACAACATATGTCAGAACACGATTGACACGTTTTCATGCCGACAGACGGTGTGGGCAACAAGACCACTCTCTCTCTCTCACTTGTAAGACCATCCCCTTCACCTATAAAAGGTGATGCGCTCTCTCCCGAAAAGGACGAATCACTCTAACTCTCTCTCTGCTAGCTTTAGACATTTTGAGCACTCGAACAGCTCCACGACTCTAGAACTCTAAAGCTACACAGAGCATACGTTCCAATACTCAGCGCACGTAGGAGCTCCTGTCACTCTTGGCCCTTCGGTCCAGAGTCTGACCAGACCTCTAACACCCCCATCTTATTCCCACTCGTTTGTAACCCCACAGCAAACTTTGAGCACCTGGGCTCAGGAATAAAGTCACCGACCGACTGAAACTAGACGTAGGGCACGTTGCCTGAACCAGTATAAACCCTGTGTCATTGAGAGCTAGGCCACATCCGATCACAACGTATGGTAAGACTACAAATATTCACTTATTGGTCACTTTTTGCATCGATAGTTGGCGCCGTCCATGGAGAAGACGCCGTACGTTCATGCTTTTGGTCATCGGATGGCCCACCTTTCCGCCATCTTCGTCATGACAGGTTCAAGCGATATGACTCGCTTCGGCTCGCTGGAGTTTCCCACGCTCCCACCTGTTGGGATGTGGGTTTGTCCCGTCTTCGAGCCGTCCCAGACCTTCCTCTTCGGAAGCATGGACTTCGTCGCCGACCAGCTCAGCATGCTTTGCCTTCGTGAGGAGGCACTTGTCCCAGCGCCCGTTGAAGGAGGAGTGTCCTCCGTCGGCTCCAGGCCACCCAGCGACCTCAACGACAAGACGCCTGCGCTTCGCTCTGAGCCCACGCTAGGCTTAAACCCCACTATGAGTAACGTGCATATTAGTCTTAACTCACTATTTAATATCTTCCACCGACTCTCTAGAGGGACCCTGTTGTCCCCACCACGACCGCCATGCAATCGGTTCTCCTATGGCCTCACATCCCCCGTGGACGCACACGCACGGGGGTCTGAAAGATGCGGATGCCACCCCATCTCACATCTGAATTCATGGGGATGGTGGGCTACGCTCCCGCATCTTTCCATGACCTCATGGATGATGAGGTTAAAAGCGACGGCTCCAGTATCGACGACATCATGGCACCTAGCCACCCTCTGTCCTAGGAGTGCGCTATGGCGGATGCTCCAGGACAGTCGCCGGTGGTAGCAGAGTCTCACACCCCTCTAGACCCTCGCGTGGAGGCCCTCACTCGTGCGTAGGAGCATGGTGAGGAGCTACGACAAAGACGATTGAGCCATCTACCACTTGTGTTGGCGCGCTCGGCGCAGCACGTTGCGCCACATGCACGTAACAAGGTGAGCGGCGCCCGAGGTCACGCCCGTCAGGTCCAGCGTAACATCAGGGACGGGGAAACGATCCCCCACAGTTCGCTCGGGCTGGCCAGAACATCATCGCTGCGGCGATGCTTCTACGTGGCCTTCTAGAGCCTGTGGAACTTCAGGAGCAGGCGATCTACTGGAACCTCCGGGCGCTATTGGAAACCGCCACCATTCAGCAGGCGGAGAGCTCCGTATCGTGACATCGACTCGTGGCCTCTCTCCCCACCGGGGGAATGGGGGTGCACCAGTTGAATCGCTCCATCTGCTCACCACTACAGTCGTCGGTCATGGAACAGGAGGACACAGCTGCACCACGGTCTAACCCAACGCCCGCTCCACACCGACCACCTATGCGCAAAGGCCTCGAACCAAACCAAGACGCTCGCAGCGTCATCAACAATTGATGTCAGGCCTAACATGATGATGACGTCCATTGAGGGGCGATGAGAGTAGGCGGCACGGGCCCCAGCCAGACCATCGAGGGGAGCGGGGAAACACACCCCAGGCATGGTCGCCGACCGAATGACCGGAGTCCCAGCCCAGACGGCCCGGGACAATGGTCCTTTGGCTGTCGCGTCCAAAAAGCACCGTTCCCACAACACTTCTGACCACCTACCAACATCGTCAAATACACCGGGGAAATAAATCCCGGTATATGGCTCGAAGACTTTTGGCTCGCCTGCCGAGCTGGAGGGGTGGATGATGACCACTTCATCATTCAATACCTCCCCATCTGCATGGGGGAGCATGTTCGAGCATGGCTCAAATTCCTCCCGCCTGACAGCATCCGCGACTGTGCGGATCTCAAGAGAATCTTCATCGGGAATTTTCAGGGGACATATGTCCGTTCTAGGAATTCCTGGGACCTCAAGAGCTGCTAGCAGGAGCCCAACAAGTCTCTACGAGAATACATCCATAGGTTCTCAAAACGAAGCAACTCCCTCCCTGATGTTGTTGATGTGGACGTCATCAGCGTGTTCCTCTCTGGGACAACCTGTGAGTCCTTGATCCCCAAGCTTGGCTGTCTGAAGCCCCGTACCACCCGCGACCTGCTCGACATCGCCATGAACCATGCCTCTGGTGAGGAGGTGATCGGAGAGGTCTTTAGTGGAGGTCGGGACACGGGCAAGGACAAGTGCAAGGACCAAGACGAGGGCCCCTCCACGCAAAGGGGCAAAAAGAACAAGATGGATTGACGCTGACTGGCCAACTCCACTTTGGTCACCGTGGCCGACCGCGTGGGCACGCAGCCCCAGCAGGGCTAGCCCAACCACTTCAACAAGCTCATGGAGAGTCCATGGAACCAACCATGCCTATCCCGTCAAGCATCTCTATAAGGACTGTGAACTCCTCAAGCTCTTTCTGCGACAGGCCAGCGGACCAAAAGAAGGAAAGGGCAAGGAGGCAGTGGCCAAGAAAGGAGGCATGGCGGGCAAGGATGGGGATAGCTTTCCCAACCCCGAGGAGTGCCTCATGATCTTTGGGGGATCTGATGCCATCTACTCCAAGCGCCAGCACAAAGTGCCCTACAGAGAGGCATGCGTCGCCGAAATGGCTGTCCCCTCCTTCCTTAGCTGGTCAGAATCTCCGATCACTTTTGATCAGAGGGACCATCCTTCCCACATCGCTAGACCGGGTTGCTACCCGCTCATCATCGACCCCATTGTCCACAAGAAGCGCCTCACCAAGGTGCTGATGGACAGAGGCAGCAGTCTCAACATCCTCTATGTCGACACCCTCGATGCCATGCGCATCCCCTAGTCGGAGCTCCGCCCAGTGAGCTCTCCCTTCCATGGCGTGATCCCAGGAACGTAGGCATACCCACTTAGGCAGATCGACCTACCCATCATGTTTGGCGACCGAGCCAACTTCTGCTCGGAGGTCCTCACCTTCGAGGTGGTGGACTTCCTAGGGTCCTACCACACCATCTTGGGGCGGCCATGCTACGCCAAGTTCATGGCGATCCCCAACTACACCTACCTCAAGTTGAAGATGCTAGGACCGAACGGCGTTATCACTGTGGGTAGCACATTTTCGCATGCCTACACATGCGACCACGAGCATTACGAGCTCACCACTGCCGTCATCAACTCAGCCGAGCTCCCTTGGCTCAAAGAATCATTGACCCTAGCAGTCCAAGACTACAACAAGCCAACCTTCTCGACTGCCATCCACACACTCAAGGAAACTAAGGTAGTGGGGATCGACCCCACCGACCCAACCAAGATGGTGAGGATCGGGACCCAGCTGCCGACCAAATAGGAATGCGAGCTCGCTGACTTTCTATGCGCTAATCATGATGTCTTCGCATGGAAACCTTCTGACATGCTAGGCATACCACAAGAGGTCACCGAGCATGCATTACGCCACGTCCTAGGCTCAATGCCCACCAAGCAATGTCTGTGTCACTTTAACGATGATAGGCATAGGGCCATAGGCGAGGAGGTCGCCAAACTCCTGGTAGCTGGATTCATCAAGGAGGTATACTACTCCGACTGGATTGCCAATCTCGTTCTTGTTAAAAAGAAGACTAGGAAATGGAGAATGTGCATTGATTATACTGGCCTCAACAAGGCATGCCCAAAGGACCATTTTCCTTTGCCACGCATAGACCAGATAGTCGACTCCACCTCAGGATGTGAAATCCTCTCCTTTTTGGATGCCTACTCAGGCTATCACCAGATTGCGATGAAAGAGTATGACCAGCTCGCAACCTCATTCATTACCCCATATGGTTTGTACTATTATGTAACCATGCCTTTCGGTCTGAAGAACACTGGCGCCACGTATCAACGATGCATGCAGCAATGCTTCACCGATCAAATCAACCCGCTCAGCCAGCCTGACCAAGTCGAGCGACCAAAACCAACAATCGCTGTCTATGTTGATGACATAGTGGTCAAAATAGCTCAAGCTTGCGACCTGATCATGAACTTGTCCACAACATTCATGAACCTTCGAAGGTTCAACATCAAATTGAATCCCGAAAAGTGTGTTTTTGGGGATCCAAAGGGGAAGCTGCTTAGATACATCATGTCCGAACGTGGTATCGAGGCCAACCCCAAAAAATCATGGCCATCTCCAACATTGGCCCTATAAGCAACATCAAGGGCGTACAAAGGCTCACTAGCTATTTGGCCGCCCTGAGCTAGTTCATCTCCTAGCTAGGCAAGTGGGGGATGCCTCTCTACAAGCTTCTCAAAAAGACAGAGGCATTCGTCTAGACTGAGGAAGCACAGCAGGCTTTGGAGAGCCTCAAAGCATCATGACATCGGCCCTAGTCCTCATCGCTCCCGAATAGGGAGAACCCCTCCTCCTCTATGTCATGGCAAGCAACCATGTGGTAAGCGCCGCCCTGGTTGTCGAAAGGGAGGAGTTAGGACACCAAGTTAAGGTCCAATGACCCATATACTTCATCGGGGAGGTACTCACCAATACCAAGGCTCGGTACCCCTAGGTGCAGAAACTTCTATACGCCATGCTGATGGCGACCCGGAAGCTCCTACACTACTTCACTGACCACGAAGTCTTGGTCGTCACTTCATACCCACTAGGAGACATCATCTGCAACCACGATGCCACGGGACGAATCTCCAAGTGGGCACTCGAGATGATGGGCCACGACATCAGGTATATCGCCCGCACCGCTATTAAGTCTCAGGCTCTCACGGACTTTGTCACCGAATGGATGGAGGTCTAGCTCCTGACCCTAGATGTCACCCACGAGTACTGGACGATGTACTTTGACAGGTCAGTGATGGCGCCTAGCTCGAGGGCTGGAGTGGTTCTGATCTCCTCAGATGGGAGTAGGCTCCGCTATGCAATTCGTCTCCACTTTTTGGCCTCAAACAACGCCACAAAATATGATGCCCTCATCAACGGACTACGCATCGCTATCGAGATCGGCACTACGCGGCTGTACGTCTATGGCGACTCGAAGTTGGTCGCTGACCAAGTCATGAAGGAGTCCTCTTGCAAAAGCCCCCCCATGGCAGCATACTGCTAGAAGGTGCACAAGCTCGAGGACAAATTCTAGGGGATCTAACTACATCATGTCCCCCGAAAGGACAATGATGTCTCTGATTTTCTTGCAAAATTGGCTGCCAGGCGGGTTCTGTCTCTAGATGGGGTCTTCATCAATGACCTTCATGAGCTGTCCGCCAACATCCTGGAAGGTCCGATCTAGACACACCCCAATGCCAACCTGGCACTTGGGGGCTCCGACCTCGGTGCCTCCATGACGACGTCACCCACCGATGTCGTCGTGGTAGCACTCGATCAAGCCGACTGCCGAGCGCCGCTACTCACCTACCTCCTCGAGGAGATTCTCCCACCCAAAAGGACTGAAGCACGACAGATCGCTCGACACGCCAAGATGTTCATCACTTTCGGTAATGAACTTTACAAAGCGAAGTCTATCAGGAATACTCATGAAGTGCATCCCTACCGACCAAGAGAAACAGCTCCTCCTCGAGGTCCATGCCAAAATCTGCGGACATCACTTGGCCCCGAGGTCATTGGTCGGAAAAGCCTTTCGCCAAGGTTTTTACTAGCCCACCGTGCTACGAGATGCAGAGGAGGTCATCCACAGGTGTGAGGGATGCCAGTTCTACACTCGACAAACTCATTTGCTGATACAGGAGCTTCAAACCATCCCCATCACCTGGCTGTTCGTGGTCTAGGGCCTCAACATGGTAGGACCCCTCAAAAAGGGCTCAGGCGGCTTCACTCACCTACTCGTAGCAGTGGACAAATTCACCAAGTGGCTAGAGGCGTAGTCTGTCACCAACATTCATTCGGAAGAGGCGGTCAAGTTCTTTCTTGACATCATCTACCATTTCGGTGTTCCTAACTGTATCATCACTAACCATGGAACTAACTTCACAGGGAAGAAGTTCCTGGACTTCTATGATGGATACGGCATCAAGATCGACTAGGCCTCAATCGGACATCCATGTACTAACGGTTCGGTCAAGCGGGCCAATGTCATGGTCCTCCAAGGACTCAAGCCATGCATCTTCGACCGACTCAATAAGTATGCTGGGCAATGGGTTATAGAGGTCCCAACGGTCCTCTAGAGCTTGAGAATGACCCCAAACCGATCCATAGGGTTCACACAGTTCTTCCTGTCCTACGAAGCTGAAGCAGTGTTGCCCTCCAACCTTGACCATGGCACCCCAAGAGTGAAGGCCTTCGACCGTGACCGAGCTGCGGAGGCTCAGCAGGACACAGTTGACCTGCTCAAGGAGGCTCATGAGACGACCGTCATCCTCTCCGCTCACTACCAACAAACTCTCTGTAGGACCCTATACGGTGACTGAGGTGATCCGACCAGGCGCCTACCGACTGAAGGACGACAACGGCAATGTTCTCTCCAACACATGGAACATCGAACAGTTACATCATTTCTTCCCCTAAAACTCAGTCTTACCGCTTTCTTTCATTCAATGTTTGCTCCTACAAGCACCCCAACCCGAGCACTCTTGGCCTGGGTCGCTCGGGGGCTCCACGAGGGTGCAATACCACCTCTCTTTTTACTATCATATAGTAAATACTTTTTACCCAAACGAAAGGGTAGTGCATTCCTTTAATTACCCTACGTAACTTTGTTTTAAACTCCCGACCGATCACACCCCGCCATGACCTATGGTTATGAGCAGCTGAGCCTCACGGGCCACGCTGGGTTCTTAAGGTTGCAGCCTATGGGTGAAACGAGTAGGTGCAAAAAAGAAAGGATAAAAAACTAAGCTATGCTAGGGTATAAATAAGGAATGGATGGGACAAGCTTCCCCTTACGATGTGATTCCATCACAAAATGAAACTAAAGTATTCATGACTACAAAAAATTGTTCACACGGTGGCTTCCCCACAAACTTATCATTTACATATGCTGACTACTACTCTAAATTCTTCTGTGGCTGCTCGGCAGCATTGGCTGATGGCTCGGTCGACGAGGATAAGGACTGCTCACCTTCCGACGAGATGATGTTCGGCTCGGTCAGAGGCGAGACGACGCTCGCTTCTGACCCGGTCTCCACTCCATCCATAGGCTGGATGACGTCTTCTTGGCGCATGCCTTCAACCATGCTCGAACGGCGAACCTCCATCACCCACTGTGCGGAGACTTGCTCGGCAACCATCTATGTGTATGGCACCAAGCTCTCCCCGAGCACATGGATGGCGTCTGCGCTCTAGCCATCGGTGTACCCCCTACAGATGGCGGCGAAGTCTAGGCCCGGGTGGTGCATTGCCACTGAGGTCAGCACCCTCGACATCTCATAGAACATGCCATCGGAGATGAGCACCCGAACCTCATTCAAGACCTCTACCAGCTGGACGACAGGCGTGCTGGTGCTTGGCACTGACCGAAACACCTCCGAAACCACAACCTAGGCGACATTGCGGATCTGGTCGAACTCCCCCTTAAGAGCACGTCGCTCTTCAAGGGACTTGGCTAGCGCCTCCGCGCTCCGACCAATCGCTGCCTTGGCTATCTCCAGCTCCTGCTCCAGAGATCCAATCCTTTTGCCCAGTTCTAGAAAAAGGACGACAAGCTCAGAACCAAAGGAAAGAAAAAAACCAAGGCATCAACCAAAGGCGTAACAAGCACATACTGAGGTGGGTGTTCTTAAGGATGGAGAGTCCTTCCTATCGGGTCACCTTCTCGAGCAGCCAAGCGTTCGACTCCTCCGCCCTAAGAACTTGGCCTCGGAGCGCAAGCACTTCCCGATCAACCTTCGACTGGGCCTTCCACTGTGTCTCTAGAGCATCCATGGACTTCTAGAGCATCGCCTCGGTCTCCGCCAGGTGGACCTTCCCGTGTTGAGTCCCCACTCGGCAGCAGTCGTCTGTTCCGCCGCAAGCAGTTCCGCCGCCCACGCTCCCAATGCCTCGGCCACCTAGTCTTGGGACTCACAGCAGGCGAATTCTAGCCGGCGCTCAAGCTCATTGACCTGCCATGACATCGTGGCTTCCCCGCTCCATCCGACCATATTCCTCCCGAAGGAAACGGGAATTGCAGATCGACGTCGCCTCTAACTCCTGTAAAGCGAGAAGCAAGCACACTGAGACAACTAGTGGAAGACCAAGGAGTTGAGGACAAACACTAAAAATACAAAGAGCTTACCTTGGTGACGCATGATAGGTTGACTTAGACCACCTGATGGATGAGCTCAACCCGCTCCAAGGCCTCCTTGAGCTTCGCCTTGGTTTGGGCAAGATCGAACTCCATCAACAGTCCTCCCTCCTCCAAGAAATGCCAGAGCGCCACCTCCTTCTCATCGCGAAGGATGAACTGAGCCTTCCTCGGGTCACCGGGACAGGGCTACACTAACTCGTGGGTCACCCTCGAACCGCTGGAAGATCTAGCCATCGCAAAATCGTGCGACGACCGGACCATCGCCAACTCTTGCATCGGCAGGATGGCCGGTGGCTCCACCCTGGTGCCTGCCTCACTAGAGCAGGGGATCTCCACTACCTTGACACTATGACCCGCCGACAGATGTTCTGCCTCTAGCCTGGCCGCGTTATGTCCCGACACCTCTAGCTCCAACCAGGAGGGCGAGCCATGTGTTCCTCCGTCGGGCGAGGCTAGGAGCCCGGTCTCCCTCCTCTCTTCCACCGTGGTTGTTAGGGGAGGGATCTCAAGGGTCACCTCTGACCCAACCTCCACCATCACCACCGCCACCATTGCCACCGTACTCATGACCGACCGAGAGGGCATAACCCCCAGAAGGGAAGGTCGCACCGCTGCCAGTCTGCTTTCCCCGTCGCTCATCGTGACTCGCTATAGGCTAGGCCTGCACTCCTCCCACATGGGAGGTGGGGCGATTCTCAGTCCCATCAGTCCCTGGCTGCTATCAATAAAGTACATGACAGTCATGCTCAAAAACCTCAACTGTGAGATAAAAAAGAACATAGATGCAAACCTAGATGAAAGCGGTAGGGCCCTGAAGCCTCGACCCGCTGGCCATGAGCCCACCGGACGAGGACTGCTCATGGGTGGTGGCCTGCGCCCCCTCACATGGACCAACAGAGGAGTCGACCCAACCAGTTCTTGATTGGCCCATGAGGCGCCGCGGCCGCAGGCTTGTGGCGCACCCACCAAGGCAGCTGACGGGGCATCTCCTTGTTGTGGGTCGCATGCACGCACCGACCCCGAAGATGTAGGGGTATGAGCATGCTCCTCTGACCAGCCGGTGTGCCCTACCACTCTTGGAGTAGGGGGGTGAAGCCAACGATGCCTCCGAAGGGTGCGGCAACCGTGCCCGCTTTGCCTCTCGCTCGACGGTGGCATCTAAACTCGGAGCGTGCTTCCTTGATGCGGGAACATTGCCACACCTCTTCGTATCCCACCCACCGTAGGCAAACGCGGCCGTAGGCGCACGATGCTCCACTGAGGTCATAATGATGCCCTTGTCTTTGTCATCCTTGAAGGTGCTCGTGTCGCCACCCATCTCCGTGAGCTCCTCCAACTCAAGCTTTGCCTCCATGTCGCTCCGGTTTTCACCGGCCAGCACTCGCTGAGCGATCTCCTCCTTCTCGTGCCTCCTCCAGGCCTTCTTAACTCTCTTCTTCTTTTTGGCAACCGCTGCCTCTTTCATAGTGGCTTGCCGAGCTGTGCCCTCTAGCCCCCTCGGAAGATGCGGCTGGGATTTGTAACCGGCGAGTCCCTATGAAATGGATGACTCAAAGTCAAAATATAGGAGGGCAAAAGGGAAAAAGACATAGAATAAGAAGAGGGGAACATACCAGACTAGACAACTTCCCAGCATGGAGAGGTCTGGGCTTTCCTTCGAGGGACTCTTGGGCCCTTAGTTGCAGCACCCGGTTGAGTCGACTTTAGACTTCATCCTTCGCCAACTCCTCCGGCGATGCGTGGTCAGGATCCATTGGGCCAGAGTACATCCACATCGGTCGCCTCCTCTCCACCAGTGGGGCAACTCGACAGCAGAAGAAGGTGTGGAACACCCGTAGCCCGTTGAGGCCATGCTGCACCAGCTTCTAGAGCTCCACCTCGATGACCTTCAGCTTGTTCTGTCGACTAGAGGGACCCCACCACCAGCTCTCCCACCTATCTAGCCTTTTCCGGTGAATGGCAGGAATGGCACCTCCGCTAG
The DNA here is from genome assembly GCF_019320115.1 of Miscanthus floridulus. Classification (NCBI taxonomy): domain Eukaryota; kingdom Viridiplantae; phylum Streptophyta; class Magnoliopsida; order Poales; family Poaceae; genus Miscanthus; species Miscanthus floridulus. Next base: position 156,915,531 of record NC_089581.1, read on the forward strand.
GGTCCTGATGTAGAACCACTCCCTATGCCACCCCCGATTAGAGTCATAGGGGGAGTACGCGGGATAGGAGCCCAACAGCCTTGGCTTCTTCTGTAGGGTGAAACCCCCCATTGGCACGGTCCTGGGTGGCTTCCCCTTAGACAAGGCTCGCCCGGTGAAGATCTGCCAGAAAAGATCCACGTGCGGCTCATGAACACGCTTGGCAAAAAGGAAGGAGGAGAGGCAATAGTTGGAGAATAGGAGAAGGAATGGGACAAAACCCCTCTCCCTTCCCCTATTTAAGGAGGAGAGGCAGTAGTTGGAGAAAGGCGAAGGATTGGGGCGAAAACCCCTCTCCCTTCCCCTATTTAATGCGGATTGGCATGCGGGGGATGCGTCCTGACTGATGGGACATGCCCTTCCCAACGAAGCGACCCCTAGTTAAACAAGACATGGCCTGGGCATGGTCCACCACTACCACAACCTGGGCGTAGGAAACAAGGCGCAACCACACACAAACGGCCCTTTGCCTTCCTAGGCAGGGCTTGGAAGGGCCCACCGATGGGATCTCCATTAAGGAAAGACCAACGGGCTACTTGAGTCGATCGGACAGCTCAGGCGACGACTGAAAGATTGGTAAGGAGCAGTGGGATGCCCCATGTGGGCTATGCCGACTCCATCATGAATGACGGACATGGATCCCATTCGGGTATATCAGAAAAGAGCTCCTCAAACCCACCACTTGAGTCATTAAGGTATCTTTACCAAACCTTCATACTTTATTTTATTTTCTAAATGCATAATCATTCATTCATCCATGCAATCATACATGCATTCACACATTCATCCATGCAATCATTCATTCATCCCATACATCCAAAGCATTGCATATGCAGTTGATGCATCACAACGCTTCATGTTGCGTCGCGAAGCGGTAGTCACCTCATTCGACATGAGCGATGATCGACCGGGGTTCGAAGGTCGACCCGCGAAGGGCTCAAGGCCACCTCGCATCAAACAGAGCCAGGGGAGAAAATGCAGATGAGCCCCTATGGCCCTCGCCTGATCTACTCAGAAGCAGACAGGGTCATCTCAACATTCTTATTCAATCCTAACCTTGAGCCGTGCCCATAGAATCTTCATCGAGGGGAGGCCAGCGGGCCACCTGAGTCAGTCTCTGGAATGGCTCACGCATCTATCGGGAGGCGGGTTGAGGAGCAGTGGAATGCCACATGAGGGCTATGCCAACCCTATTACGAACGATGGACCCAGATTTCACTCAGACATACCTATTAGAGAGCTCACCGATCACGTCACTCGAGCCATCGAGGCAAGCGACGTTAGCTCAGCCCCTCCGGTTGTGGAAACCATGGATGGGGTAACGCATGAAACTAGACCAACCCATTGGCCACGCCCAGCACTTGGGTTCATGCTCCATCACGCCCGACCCCTCATCCACGCCCAACATTTGAGTTGGCGCCCAACGCCTAGGTCCGTGTCCCCGGGAATGATGGCTCAGAACGTTGGCAAAGTCGAAAAATCCCCTAGACGATTCTACCCGAATCGCCCGGGGGCACGGGGGCTACACCCATCGGGTGTGCTAGCGCGCACCCGCTGGCAAAACAAAAAATCCCCTAGACGATTCTACCCAAATCGCCCAAGGGCTCAGGGGATATACCCACCGGGGGCGCTCATGCGCACCCACTGGCAAAATGAAAAATCCCCCAGACGATTCTACCCAAATTGTCTGAGGGCTCGGGGGCTCCTATCGGGTTTATAAACCTAGGGTCCCTATTGGGACCGCTTCACAGCAAAAGCTCAGCCCAGCAGATGGCATTACAAACAACACGCAACTCCTAGGCTGGCCTAGATACCTAATGACAGGCCAGAAGAGCGATCCAGTCTCCGATCGGAAGGCCTAGCCAAGGAGGAGACGACGCTCGCTTCCGACTCCGACCCGCTTTTCTGACCAGAAGGCCTGGCCAAAGAGGGGACGACGCTCGCTTTCGACTCTGACCCGCTTTTCTGACCAGAAGGCCTGGCTAAGGAAGGGACGACACTCGCTTCTGACTCCGACCTGCTTCTCCGACCGGAAGGCCTGGCCAAGGAGGGGATGATGCTCGCTTCCGACTCTAACCCGCTTCTCCGATCAGGAATTCACCGAACCTCTACTTACGGCTCTTCTCAGACCGGCGTGGTCGAAGCCAACTAGGAACGACTGGCCGGGGACACCCGCTCGGTGAGGACCCAAGAAATCAAGCAGAGCAGATAAGGTAAGGCGCTCAAGTCAACCGCAATACCAAGGCCCGTACCCTGTACACCTGTAGGACAACACTGTCAGGTCATGTCAGAAGGGTACTTTATAACCTTCTAGATATGTCAGAACACGAATAGTGTTGTGTTCGCCGACATTTGTCCTATAGCATAGTTGGCGCCGATATTTGCCATACCAGAAGAACACGATGGAGCCTACCATAGGCACCTGGGCATCAACAGTATTATGGGCACTGACAAATCATCTTGTACCCAATGGTGTTTACACCAAAATTTAGTAAGCTTATCCTGGAAAGGAAGAGATCGGTCGATGATGTCAAAAGCAAGAAAGTTTCCTAATTGAGGGATATTTTTGAGCCGGCCAGGAAATATTATTTAATAAATTTGAGAGAGACATGATGTCCAGGTGCATATCCGGATGAAAAAAACAAGGACACGTATCAAACAAGGAAGCTTCATCAGCAAGGATTCTACATAAGGGAAATTAGAGTCCATGTATCTTGATGTTTCTTTTTGTTATCTAGTCGTGTTCGTTTAGGACTCTTATCAGCCTAGGGTATAAATATAAACCCCTGGCTATTGTATCAAACACACAATTAATCAAATACAAGTTACTTACTTTTTCGGCTCTAGCCACCCCTTAGGAGTAGGAGTAGAGTAGATCTCGGCGAGTTCTTCAACGAGCAGGGCTGCATTGGTCCGGCCGACCTCCGGCTTGTCTGTAAGTAGCATCATGGCTTATACTTCTGTTCATACTACTACATCAATCCGATCGACCTCTACTGCAACTCTGGTATAAGCTAGTTATCGACTCTTGTCTAGTTCAAGTACGGCCGCATCGATCCGATCGACCTCCACTGCTCAAACTAGATTAAGATCAAGTTATCGGCTCTATCTAAGGGTGGCGTCCTTCGGGTAGATTCATTAAGTTACCAATGTTGCTGATGTTTTCATTGTTATTAGTTTACAGCAACATCAATTCGCCCGGTCGAGATCGAAATAGATTGGCCTCATATCCTTTAGATCCGTCGTTCGTTTGTTACAACACGATATTATCTACCTTGAATGACGGTTTATGTTTCATTGGCTGTTTTACTTCGATCTTGATTGTGCATAGTACGCGGTTAAGGCATGCATAATCCTGAAGAGGTCTGCTGGATAGTTGAATCTAGTTTATGGTTCACCATTATGGCTGTAACGATCCGGTCGATCCCCACTGATGGCACTATAGATTGGAGGATGCTAGTTAGTAGATTTGTTCCTGGTTAGGTGTGACCTTAGCTGTTTGCTATGCCTGCATCAGCTAAATAGCCGATTGCCTGTGCGTTAACGCCTACAACATGTTTACATGATTCCATTAAGCGTGAGTAGATCTGTGTACTTTAAGGGTTTGATTCGTTGTCTTTTTTATGGCTGCATCAATCTGGTCGAACCCCACTATTAGAGATAGCGGGTTGAGTCTGAGGAGTCCATAGGTTTGTTCACATAAAATGGTCGATTGTTCACACGTTGTAGTTCTCTTCACCTGAATTGGCTATTTTAGCCGATTCATCTGAGCCTTCATGTATAGCATGTCTTTCGAAAAGTCTATTGAAGTGTAGATGGTTTTATGGATTCTTCGGTTTTGGTTTGTTATTATCATCATAGCTACCATTGATCTGGTCGAACCTCACTATTGATGGTAACATATTGGATTCAGAGCGTCTGTAGATCCATTCATATTAGATAGTCGATTTGTTCATGTGCTATATCCTTTATAGTTAGATTCATTGGCTCAATAATTCATATTAATAATATCCACCTAACTGATGATCTCAATTACATATACGTGTACTATACCTATCAACATAAAATCAATCGCTACCCACGAGCTTTACAATCTGTAATAGCCGATTTCTATATGGATCGGCTATTCAGTCGCTTTTTCCCGTATGGCTGCTCCCGAAGCGGCACACTTGGAACTGTTTGGGCATAGACCGGCACGTTCTACCTTAAATTACTGATAAACTTTCTCTCCTTGTCAATTGCAAGGTCAAATTGACTAGCACGTCTTAGGAGGAGTACGTAGGATTGATCATCCCTACGTTGAAGCCAGGCGGATCTCTAGCTCTATCGAGTAGACCCTTCCGGCTTGCTCATGTGCTCAACACGATTGACACATTTTCATGTCGACGCATGTTCTGGCTTGCCCGGTGGGACCATAATCGTTTGATCAGAAGTTAGAGGCCGATGTTAGCATTTATTCAGCCATCATCAAGACGCTGCGAGTTAATTCATCATCGTAAAATAAACAAGGGATAGACCAAACGAGTAACACATACCATGGATTATTTGACTGGCTTGATCACAGAGTTGCAACGTTTAAGAAGAAGGAGAAGCTGTCTAATGGGAAGCATATACATGTCTACGGCCAATTGGCTAAATAAAGCCGAGGATGGAGGAGCCGAGGAGGGCGGACATCAATGTCTTCGTGAACGACACGATGGATACGGCTCCGAGTGCATTGGACATCATACCAATGAATTTGGGTTGAGCATGATCTTGAGTACTATGTTCACCAACTACGACGAGGATGAACGAGAAGCGCTGGCGCGGTACAAAGGATGTCGCACGGCCTCAACCAAGCTACCACCAATTCTGACTCCTTCGGCGATGATAACTAGGACTGCCATGAGCTGTCAGAGCTCGATAAGCAGGTCACAAAGTACGTCGAAGTAGTCAGGTCTAGGGAGCTGCACATGTTCAAGGTGCACGACAAATTCATCGTCAAGCTCAAAAAAACTCAATTTATGACAGTCGATGGCACTCATGTCAACAAAAGCCAATGAGGTCTTTTACTGCAAGCAACCAAGAATCAAGAGTCTAGATATATAGAGATCGGCTTGGGGGCCAGTACTGGCTTAGTTTCCACTTCAGCTGATGCATCAGGTGATGAAGCCATTTGGCCTGGCAGACACAACATGGCCGACTCAAATAGAGCTACCGCCAGCAAAGGTACGTCAGTGGTGGACGACCGTGTGCGATGTGAAGAGCTTGGATACGCAGATGGTGTTCTAAACGCACAATCGGCTATGTAGAGCTGGTGCAGCCACAATCGACTAAATTTGCTGCTAAAAACAGGGAAGGGATCAGAGTGCAAATAGGAATCTACAGAGGCTATCACATATGCAAGTATTGATATGATGGCTGAGAATCAAGACTCCAAATATATTGTGACACGGGATGCATCAAACAAACAAACAAACAACAAAGCCTTTAAGTCCCAAACAAGTTGGGGTAGGCTAGAGTTGAAACCCATCAGAAGCAATCAAGGTTCAGGCACGTGAATAGCTGTCTTCCAAGCACTCCTATTTAAGGCTAAGTCTTTGGATATATTCCATCCTTTCAAGTCTCCTTTTATTGCCTCTACCCAAGTCAACTTCGGTCTTCCTCTGCCTCTCTTCACGTTACTATCCTGGCTTTGGATTCCACTACGCACCGGTGCCTCTGGAGGTCTCCATTGCACATGTCCAAACCATCTCAACCGGTGTTGGACAAGCTTTTCTTCAATTGGCGCTACCCCTAATCTATCATGTATATCATCGTTTCGAACTCGATCCCTTCTTGTATGACCGCAAATTCAACGCAACATACGCATTTCTGCGACACTTAGCTATTGAACATGTCGTCTTGTCGTAGGCCAACATTCTACACCATACAACCTAGCAGGTCTAATCGCCGTCCTATAAAACTTGCCTTTTAGCTTCTATGGTACCCTTTTGTCACATAGGACACCAGACGCTTGCCGCCACTTTATCCACCTTGCTTTGATTCTATGGCTAACATCTTCATCAATATCCCCGTCCCTCTGTAGCATTGATCCTAAATATCAAAATGTATCCTTCCTAGGCACTACTTGACCTTCCAAACTAACATCTTTCTCCTCCCGAGTAGTAGTGCCGAAGTCACATCTCATGCACTACTTGACACGGGATGCATATATGAAGAAAAAAATAAAAGGAAAATTTGCATGTGTGCGTCTACAAAAAGGTGGAGTCCGAACTTAGGTTTTTTGCAGGTCAGGTTTGCATGCTGTTATAAATGGCTGATAGGTTAAGGAAATATTTCTTCAAATTACCCCACTGTCGGCCGAGTGATTTTGAGCAATAACCATTGGCCGAAAGTTATTATCAACATACAGAAAATCAGCTCCGAGTATTGAAAGGTTCTCAGAGTTTGTTTAAATATTGTGGTAGCCATGAACAAAGGTATCAACTCAATAGCTGATAAGATGCTCGAAGTATATCATTGTTATGCCAACCGATGCAAGTAAGAGAAGATCAAATTAATAAATTCTAATATATGGAGATCGGCTATTTTACATACGCATGAAGGCATTTTACTATAAGCGGCCTTTATTGAAAAGAAGACCAGGAAGCAAGGAATTGTTGTTTCTTTAAGTTGCCATGCGAGGAAGGTCTTGTTGATGACGCATTTACTCTTCAAGCTAACAAAGACCAATCACCTCTCTTGAGATAGAATCGGCTATCGGTTCAAGACCTTACCCTTTAAACTGACGGAATCTGCAGCCGATCGTCAAGGGTGTAAGACTAGTGAGATATCAGTTTATGATACAGCAGTGGAATTTCAAGAATAATCACATAGAGCCAATGAGGATCAACATAGCCGATGACCGTCGCTAGTTCGATTGTTGAGGTCACATTGAGTTTCCTCCATAGGTTATTATCATCGGTTGTTCGACCAAGTATATTTTTTGATAAGAAGGAAAAATCATCATGGGAGGTTGTATCAGAGATACGGAAAAGGTTAACAACCTGATAGCCGATAGGAGGCCATCGGCTAAAAATTATTATCGACATGCGGAAGGCAGTGGAGATTAGCTATCAATAAGGATATTAGGACAAGGTCATCTGGCTTTATTACTTCATCATCGTCGCCAAGGACACCATTGTCATTCAGGAGGTTGGATCACTAGAGCGAGGACTAGTGATGGCTGTCGATGCCCTGTGTCCCGTACGCCATCTTCCAGTGAAGTAGAATCGGCTGCTCCTAAGCCTATGAACCATTAATTCCCCAAGATTGGATAAACAAGCATGAGGACCCGGTGTATCACGTGATGCTAGGCGTCGACAAGTTCTCACTAGAATTCTTGCTTGATACGCTCAACATCTCGTCGGAGCATGACTTGCTAGCAATGGCCGACTGGGTAGAGACTGTTGTGTATGTGTGGCAACACAAGGTTAGTGGCAGCAATAATAAGTTACCATGGAACAAGATCAAGGAACTCGCGGATAACGGTGAAGACAAGGAAGTGATGCTGTCAAATAAGGCTATGGACCTCCTCCTCTACATCGACTATATTCTCTCGTGGAGGCATAACCGTTGGATGAGCAAAGGACGTGGAAGAGTCTAGGCCATAACACGACAAATGCTACTCATTGTTGTCCACACGGAGTCTCGTTGATATGGCGAGTGACCTCAGCTGTGCTGTGTCTGACGCATCCACGTCCTTCTTGGAGAAGTGCAGCAGCGTCGACATCAGTAGACTATTTGAGCCTACCACCATAGTGGCCAAGCTCCTTGGCTGATCCTCGGTATTTATCGAAGCGCCCTTCAAATGGCTCAGCATGAAGGCCCGCGCCAACATGACCAACCACCGCTCTATTGGTGACAAGATAGGAGCCGGTGGAAGATAGGGTCTCTAAACTCATGCTTGGTGAGGACATGTCCGACAACAACAAAGGCATCTACACTACCATGATGTACCTACAGCTCGCTCAGCGGACAACGCAGGAAGCCTGTTGGCCAGCCCTGACCTTTGTTGCAGTTTGTGGCTTCGACAAGTGATTTTTTCGCAGTGCTCTTTCTGTGTTCTCAACTTGATCTAATTGTGGGACTTCTGAAACTGACAATCGCCTTGTTAAAAGTCAGAAGCAGTAAATAAAAGATTGCTCGCAATTAGCTCTGAATTGGAAGATCAAGACATCAAGCCGATAGAGCCCTTTATGTAGTGCATGCAAGTCAGATTTCCATGCATATATATACACGATGTATGTGGACACAAAAAGGATGAGTCAGATCTTGGAAGTACGTGCGGTCATGCCATATCATATGTTTGATTGAGAACGCAGAGATCATAAGGCCGACGAAGTCTAGCTAACATATACATACTGGGAGAAAGTTCGAGCAAAGGCATTTATTGGTTCAAAGCGGAGGTACGCATATTATTTATTTCATGCTTTTCCTATCACTTGTGAACAATCTATCATAGGGAAAGCATGCTATCTAAGTAGTTGATGAATGAGATATGGTATGATGAAAGAAACCTTGCTTTTTTACAAAGTACTTGGGAAATTTTCTTACAAAAATTCAAAATCAATAGCTTGTCTCCTCAATGATGTTGAATTTCCTACCAGAGCCATATATTAGTCTCATTAAAAACCTTCCACATAAGCTACTTGCTTTGTGTTGAGTTTTGTCAAGTTTTGTTGACCCTTGTTAAGAGATTTATCATGTTCCCAAGATCAAGATCACGTACACACCACTTATATGTGATGCTTCTATATAGGAAGTACATAAAAACATGTTTTTCATCCACCTCAAAATGTTCTGCTCCTACACTGGGAGAAGACAAAAATATGTTAGATTTTATTAGAATAAATGCTCCAAGTTTTTGATAATATTTCTCTCAAAAGTTTGTTATGAAAAGAGACATGGGTTATGCAAAAATATATAAAAGATGGATACAAAAGAAGTCCAAAATAAATAAATAAAAAAAGGGAAAAGAAAAAGATGAGAAAAGATAGCCCATGTTCTCTCAAAAATATTCTATAAGAGAGAAATATATTTCAACGAGCATAGTAGAATTAGATTAGCCACCAAATATTCTACGCACATGCACATCTTGATCTAAGAGTATGACATTTCTCTCATTGGATCCGGAATTTGACCTTACAATATATGCAAGGTAAGTATGCTACATATTTTATCCCTACCTAAAACTCCACATAAGCTTTTTAGAAGTAGGATAAGAAGAGACAAAACAATGCTTTGATGAGGAACTATACACATTGAGCGATCTAAGAGAATCATTTGAGGAGGAAAGCTATGTTTTAGTTTGAAAATCTTTCAAAAAACCCAAGTTTTTAGCAGGGGAAGCGAGGATGATGGATTCCAATCCGTTCCATTCCTCAACCACCCAGGATGGTATGGTAGACACTTCAAAGTTCACATGTGTAGGTGAGGCTTGGAATAAGGTAATATCGCTGCCAGTAAATTCCTCGGCTCCTTGGAAGAAGACTATAGGCTAGAATGATTGAACTTTTATGCATCATATTTTTGTATTGCCGGTTAACTTGTATTGCTATGATCGAACTTGGGGGGGGGCAACTCCTAATCGACTAAAGCAGATGAATGGAGATGCAGAGAAAGATCAATTTTGATGTTATCAAGATCAAAAAGAAGATGGAACCGATGCTGCTTTCAGTGATTGCGATCAAATGTCATCGGCTAGGGAAAAGAAGACCATCGGATCAAAATAGTTCAAAGCATGAAAACTCATACTTTGAACTAGGGGGGCATGTGTTTACACCAAAATTTGGTAAGCTTATCCTAGAAAGGAAGAGATCGGCCAATGATGTCAAAAGCAAGAAAGTTTCCTAATTGAGGGCTATTTTTGAGCTAGCCAGGAAATATTATTTAATAAATTTGAGAGAGACAAGACATCCAGGTGCATATCTGGATGAAAGAAACACAGACATGTATCAAACAAGGAAGCTTCATCAGCAAGGATTCTACATAAGGGAAATTAGAGTCCATGTATCTTGATGTTTCTTTTTGTTATCTAGTCGTGTTCGTTTAGGACTCTTATCAGCCCAAGGTATAAATATAAGCCCCTAGCTATTGTATCAAACACACAATCAATCAAATACAAGTTACTTACTTTTTTTGGCTCCGGCCACCCCTTAGGAGTAGGAGTAGAGTAGATCTCGATGAGTTCTTTAGCGAGCAGGGTTGCATCGGTCTGGCCGACCTCCGGCTTGTCTATAAGTACCGTCATGGCTTACACTTCTGTTCGTACGGCTGTATCGATCCGGTCGACCTCCACTGCGACTCTGGTATAAGCTAGTTATCGACTCTTGTCTAGTTCAAGTACGGTCGCATCGATCCGGTTGACCTCCACTGCTCGAACTAGATTAAGGTTAAGTTATCGGCTCAATCTAAGGGTGGCGTCCTTCGGATAGATTCATTAAGTTACCGATCTTGCTGATGTTTTCATTGTTATTAGTTTATAGCAACATCAATTCGCATGGTCGAGATCGAATTAGATCAGCCTCATATCCTTTAGATTCGTCGTTCGTTTGTTACAACACGATATTATCTACCTTGAACGGCGGTTTATGTTTTAATGGCTATTTTACTTTGATCTTGATCGTGCATAGTACGTGGTTAAGGCATGCATAATCTTAAAGAGGTCTACTGGCTAGTTGAATCTAGTTTATGGTTCACCATTATGGCTGTAACGATCCGGTCGATCCCCACTGATGGCATTGTAGATTGGAGGATGCTAGTTAATAGATTTATTCCTGGTTAGGCGTGACCTTAGCTGTTTGCTATGCCTGCATCGGCTAAATAGCCGATCGTCTATGCGTTAATGCCTACAGCATGTTTATATGATTCCGTTAAGCGTGCGTAGATCTATATACTTTAAGGGTTTGATTCGTTGTCTTTTTTATGGCTGCATCGATCCGGTTGAACCCTACTTTAGAGATAGCGGGTTGAGTCTGAGGAGTCCATAGGTTTGTTCACGTGAAATAGTCGATTGTTCACACGCTGTAGTTCTCTTCACCTGAATCGGCTATTTTAGCCGATTCATCTGAGCCTTCACGTATAACATGTCTTTCGAAAAGTCTGTCGAAGTGTAGATGGTTTTATGGATTCTTTGGTTTTAGTTTGTTATTATCATCATAGTTGCCATCGATCCAGTCGAACCTCACTGTTGATGGTAACATATTGGATTCATAGCGTCTGTAGATCCGTTCATATTAGATAGTCGATTTGTTTGCGTGCTATATTCTTTATCATCAGATTCATCGACTCAATAATTCATATTGATAATATCCACCTAGCTGATGATCTCATTTACATATACGTGTATTGTACCTGTCAACATAAAATCAATCGCTACCTATGAGCTTTACAGTCCGTAATAGCCGATTTCTGTACGGATCGGCTATTCAGTCGCTTTTTCCCGTATGGCTGCTCCTGAAGCAACACACTTGAAATTGTTTGGGCACAGACTGGCACATCCCACCTTAAATTACTGATAAACTTTCTCTCCTTGTCAATTGCAGGGTCAAATTAACTGGCACATCTCGGGAGGAGTACGTAGGATTGATCATCCCTACGTTGAAGCCAGGCGGATCTCTAGCTCCATCGAGCAAACCCTTCCGGCTTGCTCGTGTGCTCGGCACAATTGACATGTTTTTGTGTCGACAGACAGCGTGGGCAACAAGACCACTCTCTCTCTCACTTGTAAGGCCATCCCCTTCACCTATAAAAGGGGATGCCCTCTCTCCTAAAAAGGACGGATCATTCCAACTCTCTCTCTGCTAGCTTTAGACATTATGAGCACTCGAACAGCTCCACGGCTCTAGAACTCTAAAGCTACACAGATCATACGTTCCAATACTCAGCGCACGTAGGATCTCCTATCACTCTTGGCACTTCGGTCCAGAGTCCGACTGGATCTCTAACACCCCTATCTTATTCCTACTCGTTTGTAACCCCACAACAAACTTCGAGCACCTGGGCTCAGGAATAAAGTCACCGACCGACTGAAACTGGACGTAGGGCACGTTGCCTGAACCAGTATAAACCCTGTGTCATTGAGTATCGACACTCTCCGATCACAACGTACGACAAAACTACAAATATTCACTTGTTGGTCAATTTTCACACCGACACTCTCAGTTTAGTTTTCTAAGCACTAAAAATGAAATCATTTAGGTTTGTTCTATTCAATTGAATAACCAAACAAAAATAGCGATAATTATTTAGCTAATTTAATCAAACCCAAATTAAGATATATATATAGAACTTATTCTGTAGCTAGCCATAGAATAACTTATTCTGTAGCCACTTTGAGTTACGATAATTATCATGCTAATTTACGAGATTACAGTAACTACTTAGTAAGTGATTTAATATAACATTATCATAAATATCACCGTGAGTTGTAGTAACACAAGTATCGTAAATGCATATTCATGTTATCGTAAATTGGTACAAATATTATCGTAAATCAAGGTGGCTATAGAATAAGTTATTCTATGGCCAGCTGCGGTATATATATATACTGTTTTGTTATATTGCACCTGGGTGCATTCTATACACAGAATGCACCCAGGCCAAACGGCGTGTCTTGTCTGGGCAACCGGCCCAACTAACCCACTAATCTGACGCGGGCCACACACCTCTACCCTCTCCCATGCCAACACCGCCCCACCACGCAGCGAGGCAGGCACACAGCGAGCGTGCGAACGAGTTGCAATTTGTGTACGATGGAAGTTGCAATCGGTTGAAGGGATGAGTTACAATTTGTATACGACTGAAGATGCAATCGGCTGACGGGCTGAGTTGGAACTTGTATACAAACGGAGCTGCAACCAGCCGTCCAGGGCAGTTGCAACTGGCCGACCCAACTGGAATGCAACTGGCCTACCACTAAGGTTGCAATTTGTGTACGACGGAAGTTGCAATTGGTTGAAAAGATAAGTTGCAATTTGTGTACGGCTGAAGATGCAATCGGCTGACGGGCTGAGTTGGAACTGGTATACAAACGGAGTTGTAACCAGCCGTCCAGGGCAGTTGCAACTGGCCTACCACCAAGGTTGCAATTTGTGTACGACGAAAGTTGCAATCAGTTGAAGGGATGAGTTGCAATTGAGGGGCGGTGCCCGGGGCCTGTACAGGCGCGGGTCTCGGGAGATACAGGCGCACGGGTTAACCGGGTCGGACTCCGCGCCGGTACGGCTCGTGCTCGCCGCGCTCCACATGTCTCGTGGCTCGCGTTCGCGGTCGGGTGCATTTGCTATACACACCCAGGTGCATTTTAGCCTCGTTATATATATATATATATATATATATATATATATATATATATATATATAGAGAGAGAGAGAGAGAGAGAGACACACACATAGACACACACTATATTGTGCAAATATGGTTTATAGGCCCAATACAACAACCAATTCTGGCAGCCCACGAAGGAACCAAGCCCAAAAAGATAGAAATCATCACGTTTCCGTGTGTCCCGTGACTCTCGTCGTCGCTGAGTCGCTCGCGTGCAGCCCAAAAAGGTGAGCTCCTCTGGTCGACTTTGATTGGGATTTCTAGATTAGTATTGTGCAGCCGTGAACGTGAGGATCTGCGTAGGCTGCAAAGCACTCCAACCTGAAGTTTTAGGCCACGTTCGATTTACCCCATATTTAACTTATTCGGCTTCTTTTTTCAGTCGGAACAGTATTTTTCAGCCAAGTTTCAGAGCAGCGAACGGGGCCAAGTTCGGATCAGCCTTCTAATCTGAACCAGACACCTAGTTAGTGCTTGTGAAGCGTGACTTGTATGCTTGTGCTGATGCTCCTAGGCGCCCGAAATCGGACATCTGGGAGCAGTGCTCACACCAGGCAGCTTTGCCTCGGTGTAAAGCAGATAGCCCCGAAATAAATAAGAACGGTTTGGTCCCAAATTAGTATGAACGGTTAACTGATTATCGAACTAAATAATTTAGTTGAGGGATATCAAACATGCATATCTACCTTAATTAATTAAAAACATATTCAAAAATTTTAAAACGGCAATCATGCCATGCATATAGTATCAGGTTTTGGACAGAGAAAGGAATGGTAAGGAGGTAGACCTGGACTGCAGGTAGCCCTGGCCAATGGTGTCGTGACCAGCCCTGAACGACTTGTGCTAGCTGTTAATGCACCGTTGCCGGCGGCAGGTTCGTGGACGACGAGGCTTGCGTTGGAGACGGCGTGAGGCCTGAGGGAGCAGTGATGAACCAGAACCACAGAGCCTGCAAATCTGGGACCTTAATATATTAGAAATCACACGGCTGATAGATTATATAAGCAAACAAAAAAGTCCTGCAATCCAAAATTCAGATGCCATTTCTCCAAGTAACATCTCATTACCATGACTAATGGTAATTTCAGATTATTATATATAGTGCATATACCAAATCACCACATTTTTAAATAAAATATCTAAGACACCATCAGAATACTTTGACAGCATTATAAAGAAATAAGGTACATATGAAAACAACTTTCCAGTGCACAAGTGAACACATGTGAGGAAAATAAACAAAAGTGAAAATCCCTGGTTGGCTGTTCCGCAGACGGTCAGCTTTGCTATTGCCAAATGGTTCATACCACATGAAATCCAATAGAATTCCAACCCTATCGGAACCAACTGCTCAGGTTCCTACCAACTGCAGGCGCGCTAATATTCAGACTGTAAAATAATAAGACAAATACTCAGTTTCTAGCTTATAAATAGCACACACCCTATCATAACCAACTGCAGGTGGGGTAACAGAATATATATTGAAATGGCTTAACCCGTACACAAATAATGGTTAGTTCAGTGTAAATAAAATTTCCTCAAAACTGAAGTACACAAAAGCTAATAATAGACTTTTTAGTTGTAGAGACTTGGCAACATGCCAGTGACGAACTACTACTATCTTTTCAGGCATGCTATATCATAGTACTCCCTCCAGGCAAACGAAGCCCAAGTGCACGGAAAATTCGAATGAATCGTCTTACCTAATTCATCAACAAACAAATTGAATAGATTACCAAGAGCACAGAAAATTCGAATAAGAAAATGTTCAAGACTCTTAAAGAGGCAGTATTCCAGATCATACAAGCATTAACTGGAGGCAATAACAATTAAAGAAACGCATCAGGCAGGATGGGATTCACTAACAGGGTGGACGTCTGTGGAAGACAGAAGATGTTGGAAGCACCTCGTGGCAGTCCGCAGTCCTCCTCGAGGGCACAGCAAGACGGCGAAGGCGATGGCGGCAGGCGACGACGATGGCGGCAGGCGACGACGATGGCGACGCGATATGGCGAAGCACAGCCGGTGCGCGAGGGAGGGCGCAAGGGCGGAGACCGGTGCGAGCGAGGGGGAGGTCAGCTGGCGAGGGTGGGCGCTATGGCGAGGCCACATGATTTATAACGGAGGATTGATAGCAGTCTCTCTCTTTCCTTTTGTGTTGGGGGCGGCCGGGCGGGAGTGCAAGACCGAGGTCACCGGGGGATTGATGA
This sequence comes from Miscanthus floridulus, assembly GCF_019320115.1. NCBI lineage: Eukaryota > Viridiplantae > Streptophyta > Magnoliopsida > Poales > Poaceae > Miscanthus > Miscanthus floridulus. Next base: position 156,931,130 of record NC_089581.1, read on the forward strand.
TTCAAATTCTCTTTCCTTCTGTGTTGGAGCAAGGCGTAGGGGGGCCGGGAGAGGCTCGTTGCCATGTATGCTGGTGCCGCTGATGCTGCTTGGCGTCCATGCATGTTAACCATCCGACGACACGCCACTGTTGCTGTGCATGCAAACATGCAATCTGTAAATGGATAGCACAGTAATTTTCTACCTTCTATTTTACCTTGATCGACTCCGTTAGTTTAACATTTCTGTTGCCGGGTGAGGATCGCACGCAGATCCCATTTGGTCGATAGAGATAACGAGATTATGATTTGTGAACACCTGTTTTTTTTTTAACAAAGCGCTAGCATGCGCCGTAGACTGCGAGCGATGGCCTGTAGCGCATCATTTGTTGGGCGCTTGTCGACGACGGCCGCGACTGCAAGCGATTGCCTGTAGCGCGTCATTTGTTGCGAGCTTGCCGCAGTCCACATAGTTTTTTTTTAATTTATTAATCTCACACGTAGTTGCCGTCAAGGTTCGGATGAGCGCCATGCACAAGCGACCGTATATACAAACTTAAATGTAATATTCGAGTAACTATAAACGTGTTACATGACATTTTTCTTGAAATGTAAATCTAATCAGGAATATGACTCAAAATCACATGGAACATAAATGATCATTTTATTATTCTCTAGCCAATAATCCTGACTGAGTCCTACACAAAACCGGAGGATTAGAAGATGTTTTAGTTCAGGAATGATGAGACTCACGAGAAGAACCTGGAGTACTCGTGCCTAATCATGCAGTCGTGGCTACAAAAGATAGCGCAGCTGCCGGTCCATCCTTCCGCCATGCCGCAGCCGCTACCCTTGCAACCTACCTCTGGCGGCGGCACCGACACCGGGTCCATCATTCCGTCCACCCTCCATAACACCTCCCGGACCGCGTCGACAGCTTGCTCGCGGCACCTCACGCACTCCCGGTTGGTCCTGCTGGCCTCCGGCTTGCACCCGTGGGCGATGTCCTCACCCTCCACCTTCCTGATGTACTCCTCGGCCTCGTTGTCCCCGTAAAGGAGGTTGCCAAGCACGTAGGCCGCCACCTTGTGGTCAGCGGCGGCCGCCTGTCTGAGGCAGGCAGTGCCGACGGGGTCCATGCGGCACTGCGTGAAGACGAGCCTGAGCCCGAGCACGATGCAGGCCTCCGGGTTGCCGGCGGCGGCCAGTTTGTCGATGAGGGCGAGGTAGCGGTTGGGGTCGAGCCACCTCATGGATTCCTCCCGCTCTAGCGCTACGTGGCTCCTGACGACGCGCTCCATGCATGCCGCGCGCATGGTCTGGCAACTGCAAAGACACACGCACGGTACAGGTAGACAAATTAAATTGTAGGTAATGCGACTCATGCGTTGGTGGACTGTGGACACGTACGTGCCACGGAGGCTGCAGAGGTCCTCCATCGTGTGCGGTGAGGTTGCGGCGACAAGCCCGGCGATCTCGATGACTATTTCGTACGGGAGTAGCGTCCGCCGCGTCGCCATGCTCCTCGTGAGCACCATGGCGCCCAGCTGCTGCTAGTTGCCGCCGGTCGGCTGTGGCTGGACCGAAAGCAATGGGTAATTTGTAATGCCGTGATTGACCAAGAAAAGGAAAAAAATAATATGGAAGGGCATGCAATGATTGACGGATTGAGGGGAAAGAAAATCCTAGCCCGGTCAATCCCTCCTCCCTGCCTCAGATTGAGCACCACCCTTTCCCTCCCTTCTTTTTGTTCTTCCTAACGCACTTCACGGAGGAGGTTGGTTTGCCACTGACCTTCAAATCTCCGTCGTGTAATCATTTCAACTCGGATTAAAGTAGTTCTCATTGTGTTAGTTTCATAGCTTCGAGCTCTACGTAGAATTTCTAACATTCTTCATGTCTCTTAATTATTGATTAAAATATTAATTTGATTATTATCCAATTGAGTTTCTAATTAATCATATCAACACATATTATAGGTGATAAAGATCAATAAGTGTGTTTTATATTTTCTATGTTTTTAGTCTTGTAGATTTCATGAAAAACTCATGACCCTGGTGCAACATACTAGCATATATCTAGTAAATAAAGGGAAATACAAAGAGCTATGCTCCTGAATATACGGAACCAGCGCCACTACAATTGTGCCATCCCACGACCACGCAAGAGCCGTGCAGGACTCGGACTTGCCTACACATGAACCAAATACATGTGTCAGGCTGACTATAACCTTAACTGAAGAAACTAAAACAAAGCTAAAATCTAACGAAACTGAAACTGAAAGGGAAGACATTCTAATGAAACTGAAACTCTAAAATGAAAACAGAGTCACGGTGAACAACTGGAGTAGATCAACACTGGTATGGTGTTGTTTAGCACTATTATTTATTATTATCGCTAACTTGTTTTATTGATTTTATTCAAGTAATTTATTTTTGTAATTATGCAGGTGCTAATTCGGTTGATCCCACATTGGCACATGAGAAAAGTGGAGGAAGTCGATAAAACTCAAGGTTTTGAGAACATACATATGCTAGTTATGAATGGTTACAAAACGAAATATTATGAATAAAACACTCAAAGTGTCATTTTTGTAACAATAATATAACACATGTTCAATTTTCATTATGCCATCACACATAGTTTATTAATTTAATAATCTCACAATGTCACACATAGTTTATTAATTTAGTAATCTCACACATAGTTGATTAGCCTTCAAGCGTTCAGGATGAACAACACACAAGCGGCTGTATATAATAACGTATATACAAACTTAAATATAATATTTGAATAAATATAAACGTGTTACACGACATTGTTCTTGAAATGTAAATCTAACATGTACGGATGATTTTCCAGTTGACATGTAGTCTGTATACAACATCTCCGTGTAGAGCCTGATAACCCATTTAAAAGTCCCTAGTAACAACAACAAATATGGTGTTAGTGAGTGCAATATTAAATTGAATGAAAAATACATTGTATGCGTTAGTAATGTTCTGTTTCCTCGCATATGGCGTTAAAACTTTCTTAAATACAATATTTTTCGTGAAAGTTCCATCCACTATTGGAGTCTTCTTATCCTTATCTTTTTTATTTGATGCATTCTTATTTTTTCCCTCGTCATTCTTTTTAGCATTTTTCCTCTCCATCTTTTTGGCCTCCTCCTCCTGTGCATCCGCATCAGGCGGGAGAGCAAGGATCTTAATATTCGTTCTTGATGTGGCTCTAAACATCGCAACGTACAACTGACCGTGAGAGAACAACGGTGCGGGCAGATACACACCCACGTTTGGGATAATTTGGCCCTGTGACTTGTTGACCATCATGGCAAAGCTCAGCCTGATAGGAAACTACTTCCTCTTAAATTGGAACGGGAATATCTCGTCATCAGACAGACATAGCGGTATTTGAGGAAGGAATACCCGCTTTCCAGCATGTTGCCCCACCACGATTTTCGCATCGACTGTATTTCTTCGGAACCCCCGCACCACCAGCTTTGTACCGTTGCATAGCCCATTGGCAGTGTCAATATTCCTAAGCAATATGACAAGACACCCGAGCTTGAGCTTCAAGATGTGTGGAGGCAGTCCATTGGGGTCAGACTATTAAGGAACTCCAATGGATAGAAGTTATGTGGATCATCTACTGCGGAGTCAAAACTATGATACACTGTCTCGCCGCCCTGGAACATATCAACCATTTTCATATTGATAATGTCATCCAATCGTTACGTGTAGATAAAATCACTCTTGTGGTGGTCTAGTCTTTGTCCGTCATGTTTGCATTTAGATCTAGAAAGATGATGCCGATCAGTCTATGAAGATCGTTCTCGGTATCGCCAGAGTACGAGACACAGATCTTGTCTGGAATACATACATTGCCATCTCCGTTAACCTCTTCCGTTCCACCACCAATGCACAATAGATAATCTGCAAACCACGGGTCACCCAGAGCCCTCATGTTGCGGGCGAGCTTTAGGTGGCGCATGGATTCCCAAAGATATGACCTTAGTAGAGAAGCACCGACTATTTGAGCACGGGATCCTTTCCGCACAATAGGGAGGACCCGTCTGAAATCCCCACCAAGGACAACAGTCTTCCCACCAAACAATAGGTCTGACCGGCCCATTATATCTCGTAGGCTATTGTCTAGTGCTTCCACATTTTGTCTCTTTGTCATAGATGCCTCGTCCCAAATTATGAGAGCTGCTTGCTGCAGCAACTTGGCAGTACCACTCTTATCGGTGCAAAAAGTGACCAACTAGTAAATATTTATCATTTTGCCGTACGTTGTGATCGGATGTGGCCTAGCACTCAATGACATAGGGTTTATACTGGTTCAGGCAACGTGCCCTACGTCCAGTTTGAGTCGGTCGGAGACTTTATTCCTAAGCCCAAGTGCTCAAAGTTTGTTGTTGGGTTATAAACGAGAGGGAGTAAGATGAGGGTATCAGAGGTCTAGTCGAACTCTGGACCAAAGGGCCAAGAGTGATGGGAGCTCTAACGTGCGCTAAGTGTTCGAACGTATGCTCGGTCTGGCTTTAGAGTTCTAGAGCCAAGTAGATAGAATCGGTATCAACTGTCTGAATCATCCTCCTTTTGGAGAGAGCGCATCCTCTTTTATAGATGAAGGGGCGACTTTACAAGAGAGAGAGAGAGAGTCAGAGAAAGAGTGTGTGTGCTACCTAGTCTTGTTTCCCACACCGACGGGTACAAGACGGTTTGTCGGCGCCCACAATACTGTTGATGGCTGGATACATGTGGTCGGTTCCACCGTGTTCTTCTGGTATGGCAAATATCGGCCTACCATAGTGTAGTGTCAAATGTCAATGCCCACAACACTGTTGGTGTTCTGACATGTCTAGAAGGTTATAAAGTACCCTTCTGACATGACCTTATAGTACTGTCCTGTAGGTGTGCAGGGTACGGTCCTTGGTATTGCGGTTGACTAGAGCGCCCTGCCTTACTTGCTCTATCCGTTTCCTGGGTCCTCACCGAGCGGGCGTCCCCAGTCGATCGTTCCCCAGTCGGCTCCAGCCTCCCAGTCGGAGAAGAGCTGTAAGCAGAGGTTTGGTGTATTCCTAGTTGGAGAAGTGGGCCAGAGTCGAAAGTGAGCATCGTTCCTCTTCGGCCAGGCCTTTCGGTCAGAGAGGCGAGCCAGAGTTAGAAACGAGCGCCATTCCTCTTTGGCTAGGCCTTAGGCCAGAGTCGAAAGTGAGCGTCGTTCCTCCTCGGCCAGGCCTTTTGATCGGAGAGGCGGGCCAGAGTCGAAAGCGAGCACTGTTCCTCCTCAGCCTGGCCTTCCGATCGGAGAGGCGGGCCGGAGTCAAAAGCGAGCACCGTTCCTCATTGGCCAGGCCTTTCGGTCAGAGACTGGATCACCCTTCTAGCCTATCGTTAGGTTTTTGAGCCGGCCTAGGAGTTGTGCGTCGTTCATAATGTCGTCTGCTGGGTCGAGTTTTTGCTAGGAAGCAGGTCCATGAGGGACCTTGGGTTTATGAACCCGACAGAAGCCCCCAAGCCCCTAGGCGATTCGGATAGAATCATCTGGGGGATTTTTTTGTCTGGACAGCGGGTGCGCATGAGCGCACCTATGGGTGTAGCCCCCCAGCCCTAGGGCGATTCGGGTTGAATCGTCTGGGGAGTTTTTCATTTTGTCAGTGGGGGAATTTTTGTTTTGACAGTGGGTGCGCACGAGCGCACCCGCGGGTGTAGCCCCTGAGCCTACGTCCGACTAGTGAGTTGGTTGGAGGCTGAGCATCTTGGTACTCTTTCCTAGGGCCGTAGACTGTCATTCGGGGTGTTCGCCCATATTTGTTCCATCCATGACTTGCGCGGTCGGTTGATTTCCCGAGTTGGTGTCGGGCGGCCTGAGCCTCTGAGCCCCATTGGGCTTGGCAGGGGTTGGTCTAGTTCCGTGCGTTACCCCATCCACGGTTTCCACAACTAGAGGGGCTGAGCTAATGTTGCTTGCCTCGATGGCTCAAGCGACGCGCTCGGTGAGCTTGCTAACAGGCACGTTCGAGTGGAATCTGAGTCCGTCGTTCGTGATGGGGTCGGCATAGCCCTCATGTGGCATTCCACTACTCCTTAACCCGCGTCCCGGCAATACCCGGGTTGTTCCGAAGACCAACCCAGGTGGCCCACTGGCCTCCCCTTGATGGAGATTCTATGGGCATGGCTCGAGGTTAGGATCGAACGAGAAGGTTGAGATGACCCTGTCTGCTTCTGGGTAGATTGGGCGAGGGCCACTGGGGCTCATCTGCGTTTTCTCCTCTGGTTCTGTTTGACTCGAGGCGACCTTGAGCCTTTCGCGGGCCGACCTTCAAACCCTAGTCGGTCGTTGCTCATGTCGAACGAGGCAACTACCGCTTTGTGACGCAACACGGAGCGTTATGATGCATTTAACTGCATATGCGATGCTTCGTATGTATGGGATGAATGAATGAATGTGCGAATGCGTGTATGAGAATGGATGAGTGAATGATCATGTATCAGAAAAAATAAAGTAAGTGGGATCGATAGGGTTACCTTGATGACTCGAGTGACAGGCTTGAGGAGTTTTTATCAGATATGTCCGAATGGGATCCGTGCTCATCGTTTGTGATGGAGTCAGCATAGCCCACATGGGGCATCCCTCTGCTCCTTGCCTGTCTCTCGGTGTTCGCTTGAGCCGTTCGATCAACTCAGGAAGCCCATTGGTTTCTCTTGGGCAGAGATCCCATCGTTGGGCCCTTCCAAGTCTTGCTTGGGAAGGCAGAGGGCCACCTGCGTGCGGTTGCTCCTTGTTTCCCATGCCCGGCGTGCGATAGTGGTGGGCCATGCCTAGGCCATGTCTTGTCTAACTAGGCATCGTCTCATCGGGCAGGGCGCATCCCATCGGTTAGGACGCTTCCCACCGCATCCCATCCGCATTGAATGGGGGAAGGGAGAGGATTTTTCGCCCCAATGCTTCGCCTTTCCCCAACTACTATGCCTCCTCCTTAAATAGGGGAAGGGAGAGGGCTTTTGTCTTGTTCCTTCACCTATTCTCCAACTGCTGCCTCTCCTCCTTCCTTCTCGCCTAGTGCATTCGTGCGCCACGACGGTTCCTAAGCGAGAGAGAGGGTAAAGCGAGGGAGAGGAGAAAACTCATAGATCCGTTCGTGAATCCAGAGCACAATGTTGAGCTAGAGGCAATCCAACATTGATGAGACGGTACTGGCCGCCTTCGTCGAGAAGGGCTGCTTCTGTCGAAGGAGGTGGTGCCTGTGGGGGAGGCTTTTCCGTGGCCTCATGCTAGCAAGATTGGTTCCTGTGCGGGCTCCTCAATGAGTGGGGCCTAGAGCTATAGCACCTTAATCCGACTAGGGTGCTACACATTGCCGGCTTCGTGACCGTCTACGAGGCCTTCCTCAGGATAGAGCCACATATGGATTTCTTTCGGCTGATCTTCATCGGGCGGGCTTTGTCAGAGGGGAAGCCGCCTAGGATCGTGCCAGTTGGGGGCTTTGCCCTACAGAAGAAGCCTAGTGCATCGGGCTCATACCCCGCGTACACCCCCTACGACTCTAATCAGGGGTGGCATAGGGAATGGTTCTACATCAGGAACCCAGCGGAGGCACCATTCCCACCATTCACCGGTAGAAGGCCAGAGAGGCAACAAAGCTGGTCATGGGGCCCTTCTAGCCAGCAGAACAAGCTAGAGATCATCGAGGCGGAGCTCCTAAAGCTGTTGCATCATGGCCTCGACCGGGTGCGGGTGTTCCACACCTTCTTCCACCATTGGGTCGCCCCGCTGGCAGAAAGGAAGCGGTCGATGTGGCTGTACTCTGGCTCGATGGACCTCAACCATGCATCTCTGGTGGAGTTGGCAAAGGACGAAGTCTGGAGCCGACTCGACCGGGTGCTGCAACTGAAGGCCCAGGAAACCCTCAAGGGAAAGCTCGAACCTCTCCACATCAGGAAGCTACCCAATCTGGTACGTTCTGCTCTCCTTATTCCATGTCCCTTTCAATCTTGCATTCCTAATCTGACTTTGAGTCATCTATTTTGCAGGGACTGACCGGTTATAAATCCCGGCCGCATCTTCTAAAGGGGCCAGAGGGCATGGCACGGCAAGCTACCCTGAAGGATGCGATGGATGGTAGGAAGAAGAAGAGAGCTAAGAAGGCTCGAAGGAGGCACCAGAAGGAGCAGGATATCACCCAGCGCGTGCGGGCCGGGGAAAATAGGAGCGGTGTCGAGGCGGAGCTCAAGTCAGAGGAACCCACAGAGATGGGTGACGACATGATCTCCTCCAAAGATGAGGGAGGCTAGGAGGTTGTCGCGACTTCGGTGGAGCATCATGAGCCCACAGCCATGTCTGCCAGCGATGGGTGGGATGCAAAGAGGCGTGGCGATGTTCCTGCGCCAAGGAAGCGCGCCATGAGCTCGGACGGTGTCGGCGAGCGGGAGGCAAAGCAGATGCGGTTGCCACGCCCTTTGGAGGCATCACCGGCCTTGTCCCCACCTGCTCTGGGCATGGCAGGGTAGGCTAGGTAGACAGAGGAGCGGGCTCGCACTCCCGCATCATCGGGGTTGGCATCGGCGCATGACCGACAATGGGAGGACGTCCCACCAACTGCTCTAGTCAGCGCGCCCCAAGCCAGAGGTCGTGGTGACTCGTGGGCCGCTCGGGAGCCGCCTGGGTCAACTCCCCCCTGGTCAAAGTGAGGGGGTGTGGCTCACGACCTGTGAGCGGCCCTCGTCCAGCGGGCCCATTGCCAGTGGGTCGAGGCTTTAGTGCCCTGCCGTTTATGTCCCGATATGTATTCTTTGTTTCTTTTTGATCTCATAGTTTGAGTTTTTTAAGCGTGACTGACCTGTACTTGTTTGATAGTGGCCAGATATTGATGGGGTTGAGCATCGCACCACCTCCCTTGCGGGAGGAGTGGAGGCCCACCTTGCAGCGCGCCATGACAAGCGATGGGTAGAGCAGGGTGGCGGCGATGTGACCTTCCCCTCCGGGGGCTATGCCCTCCCAGTCAGTCACAAGTATAGCGGCAGTGGCGGTGATGGTGTTGGCAGTGATCCTAGTGGCAATGGTGGAGGATGGGTTGGAGGTGACCCTCGCGATCCCTCCTGCACCGACTACGATGGAAGAGGAGAGGGAGACTAGGCTCCCTGTCTCACCCAACAGAGGGACGCACGGCTCGCCCTCCTGGTTGGAGCTATTGGGGTCAGGGGCCATGAGGTCAAGGAGGTGGAGATCCCTCACCTTGGTGAGGTAGGCGCCAGGGTGGAGCCGCTGGCCAGCCCACCATCATGGGAGCTAGCGGTGGTCCAGTCGTCGGCGGGGCCTTCCAATGGGTTAGGGGCGACCACCAACCTAGTGTGGCCCTGCCCTGGTGACCCAAGGAAGGCATGGTTCATCCTTCGGGATGAGGAGGAGGTGCAGCTCTAGGACATACTTGGGGGGAGAGGACTCGCCATGGAGTTCAATCTCGCCCAAACCAGGGTGAAGCTCGAGGAGGCCTTGGAGTGGGTCAAGGTCGTCCATTAGGTGGTTATGGTCAACCTATCCTGCATTGTAGAGGTAGGTTTTCTGTGTTTGTCCTTGACTCCTTGGTCTTTCGCTAGTTGCCTTAGCATGCTTGCTTCTCGTTTTGCAGGGTCTGGAGGAGATGTCGAGCCGCAAGTCCCATTTCCTTCAGGAGGAGCACACTCGGATGGAGTGGGAGGCCACGGTGTCACGGCGGGTCACCGAGCTCAAGCGCCAATTGGAGTCCACCCACCATGACTCTCAAGACCGAGCGGCTGAGGCGATGGAGGCACTAGCGGCAAAACTGCTTGTGGTGGACCGAGTGACTGCCGCTGAGTGGGGACTTGCCGCAGCAAAGGTCCACTAGGTGGAGGCTAATGCGGTGCTCTAGAAGTCCCTAGTGGAGACCGAGGTGGTGCTCTAGAGTTCCCTAGAGGCCCTAGAGTCAGAGCAGGAGACCCGGTCAAAGGTTGACTAGGAAGTGCTCACGCTCTGGGGCCAGGTGCTTAGGACGGAGGAGGTGAACGCTCGGCTATGCGAGCAGGTGACTCGGCAGGAGGAAGGATTCTCCATCCTCAAGAACACCCACCTTAGTATGTACCTTTTCTGCTTTTGGTTGAAGTCTTGGTTTTTCCTTTAACTTGCTTCTGAGCTTGTCATCCTTCATCTAGAACTGGGCAAAAAGGTTGGTTCGCTGGGGCGGGACCTGGAGACGGCCAAGGTGATGATTGGTCGGAATGCGGAGGCGTTGGCCAAGTCCCTTGAAGAGCAATGTGCTCTTGAGGGGGAGCTCGACCAGCTCCACAACGTTGCCTAGGTCATCATCTCAGAGGTGTTTGGGTCGGCGTCGAGCACCAGCATGCCCGCTATCCGACTGGTGGAGGTCCTAGACGAAGTTCAGGCGCTTATCTCCAATAGGATGTTCTACAGGACATCAGGGGTGTTGACTTCGATGGCGACGCACCACCTAGACTTGGACTTTGCCGCCATCTATAGTGGGTACACCGATGGCTGGAGCTCGGACGCCATCCATGCACTTGGGGAGAGCTTGCTACCACACACATAGTTGGTGGTAGAGCAAGTCTCCATGCAATGGGTGATGGAGGCTCGCCGTGCGAGCGCAGCTGAAGGCGTGCGTCAGGAAGACGTTGCCTAGCCTATGGATGGAGTGGAGCCTAGGTCAGAAGCAAACGTCGCCCCGCCTTCGACCGAACCGAGTGTTGCCCTATCGGAGAGCGAGTAGCCCTTGTCTTCGCCGGTCGGGCTGGTAGCTGATGCCACTAGGCAGCCGCAATAGAATGTAAAGTAGAAACATGCAATATGTATAAGGGATAAGTTCATGGGGGAGTCCCTATATAAACATTTTCGTATCCATGAATACATTGACTTCGTTTTGTGATGGAATCACTTTGTGAGGGGAAGCTTGTCCCATCCGTTCCTTATTTTTACCCTAGCATAGCTTTGTTTTTTATTCTTTTTTTGCACCTGTCTATGTGAACCATAGGCTGCAACCTTAAGAACCTGAGCATGGCCCGCTAGGCTCAACTGCTCATAACTATAGATCGTGGCGGGGTGTGATCGGTCAGAATGTTTAAAGCAAAGTTACGTAAGGTAATTAAAGGAATGGACTACCTTTCGTTCGTGTAAAAAAGTATTTACCATATGATAAAAAGAGAGGTCGTATCACACCCCCATGGAGCCCCCAAGCTACCCAGGCCAAAAGTGTTTGGGCCGGGGAGCTTTGTAGGAGCAAACGTTGAATGAAAGAAAGCGGTAAGACCAAATTTTTAATGGAAGAAACGACATAGCTGTTTGATGTTCCAAGTGTTGGTGAGAATGTTGCTGTTGTCATCCTTCAGTTGGTAGGCGCCTGGTCAGATCACCTCGGTCACCATATAGGGTCCTTCCCATGGTGGAGAGAGTTTGTGTTTCTTCTTGGTCGATTGAGTCCTTTGAAGCATGAGGTCTCCGACCTTGAGGATTCTACCTCTGATTTTTCTTTCGTGGTACCTATGGAGAGTTTGCTAGTAGCGAGTGGAGCGGATGATGGTCATCTTGTGGGCCTCCTTGAGCAGGTCGACTATGTCTTGCTGAGCCTCCATGGCTCAGTCACGGTCGAAGACCTTCACTCTTGGGGTGCCGTGGTCGAGGTTGGGGGGCAGCACTGCTTCAGCTCCGTAGGCCAGGAAGAAGGGTGTGAACCCTGTGGATCAGTTTGGAGTCATTCTCAGCCTCTAGAGGATTGCTGGGACCTTTGCAACCCATCGCCCGGCGTACTTGTTGAGTCGGTCGAAGATGCATGGCTTGAGTCCTTGGAGGACCATGCCATTGGCCCGCTTGACCTGATTGTTAGTACGTGGATGTCCGACCAAGGCACAGTCGATCCTGATGTCATATCCATCACTGAAGTCCAGGAACTTCTTCCTGATGAAGTTAGTTCCATGGTTAGTGATGATACAGTTAGGAATGCCGAACCGGTAGATGATATCGAGGAAGAACTTGACTGCCTCTTCGAGCGAATGTTGGTGATGGGCTTCGCCTCTATCCACTTGGTGGATTTGTTGACTGCTATGAGTAGATGAGTAAAGCCACTTGGGCCCTTTTTGAGGGGCCCTACCATGTCAAGGCCCTAGACCACGAACGGCCAGGTGATGGGGATGGTTTGGAGCTCCTATGCTGGCAAATGAGTTTGCTGAGCATAGAATTGGCATCCTTCACACCTGCAGATGACCTCATATGCATCTCGTAGTGTGGTGGGCCAGTAAAAACCTTGGTGAAAGGCTTTTCTGTCCAGTGACCTAGGGGCCACATGATGTTCATAGATTCCGGCATGGACCTCGAGGAGGAGCTGCTTGCCTTGGTCGGTAGGGACACACTTCATGAGTACTCCCGACAGACTTTGTTTGTAGAGTTCATTACCGATTGTGACGAATGTCTTGGCGTGTCGAGCGATTCATCATGCTTCAGTCCTTTCTAGTGGGAGAACCTCCTTGAGGAGGTAGGCAAGTAGCGGTGCTCACTGGTCAGCTTGATGGAGTGCCACCATGGCGACATCGGTGGGCGACGTCGTCACGGAGGTGCTGGGGTCAGAGCCCCTGAGCACCGGGTCGGCATCAGGGTGTGTCTAGATCAGACCTTCCAGGATGCGGGCAGACGGTTCGTGAAGGTCATTGATGAAGACCCCGTCCGGAGATAGAACCCGCCTAGCAGCCAATTTTGCGAGAAAATCGACGGCATCGTTGTCCTTTCGAGGGACATGGTGCAGCTTGATCCCCTAGAATTTGTCCTCGAGCTTGCGCATCTCCTGGTAGTATGCTGTCATGGGGGGGCTTTTGCAAGAGGACACCTTCATGACCTGGTCGACGACCAGCTTTGAGTCACCGCGGACGTAGAGCCACGTAGCGCTGAGCTTGATGGCGATGTGCAGTCCATTGATGAGGGCCTTGTATTCTATGGCGTTGTTTGAGGCTAAAAAGTGGAGGCGGAGTGCGTAGCGGAGCCTACTCCCATCTAGGGAGATCAGCACTACTCCAGCCCCCAAGCGGGCGCCATTACGGACCCGTTGAAGTACATCGTCTAGTACTCATGGGTGACGTTTGGGGTCGGGAGCTGGACCTCCATCCATTCGGCGACAAAGTCCATGAGAGTCTAAGACTTAATAGCGGTACGAGGGATATACCTGATGTTGTGGCCCATTAGCTCGAGTGCCCACTTGGAGATTTGTCCCACGGTGTCGTGGTTGCGGATGATGTCTTCGAGTGGGTATGAAGTGACAACCGAGACTTCGTGGTCGGTGAAGTAGTGCAGGAGCTTCTGGGTTGCCATCAGCTCGACGTATAGGAGTTTTTGCACCAGGGGGTACCAAATCTTGGGGTCGGTAAGTACCTCCCTAATGAAGTATATGGGTCATTGGACCTTAAGGTGGTGTCCTGGCTCCTCCCTTTCGATGACTAGGGTGGCGTTCACCATGTGGTTCCTTGCCGCGACGTAGAGGAGGAGGGGTGGTCCCTGTTTAGGAGCGACAAGGATTGGGGCCAACGTTAATGATGCTTTGAGGCTCTCCAAAGCCTGTTGTGCTTCCTCAGTCCAGATGAAAGTGTCCGTCTTTTTTAGAAGCTTGTAGAGAGGCATCCCCCGCTCGCTGAGCCGGGAGATGAACTGGCTCAGGGCGGCCAAGCAGCCGGTGAGCCTCTGTAAGCCCTTGACGCTGCATATAGGGCCCATGTTGGAGATAGCCATGATTTTTTTGGGGTTGGCCTTGATGCCGTGTTTGGACATGATGTATCCAAGCAGCTTCCCCTTTAGAACCCCGAAAACACATTTTTTGGGATTCAATTTGATGTTGAACCTTCAGAGGTTCGTGAATGTTGCGGCGAAGTTTGCGATCAGGTCACAAGCTTAAGCCGTTTTGACCACTATGTCATCAACATAGGCAACGATTGTTGGTTTTGGTCGCTCGACTTGATCAGGCTGATCGAGCGGGTCAATTTGATTGGCAAAGCATTGCTGCATGCACCATTGATAGGAGGCGCCAGTGTTCTTTAAACCGAAAGGCATGGTTACGTAACAGTACGAACCATACGGAGTGATGAACGAAGTCGCAAGCTGATCGGACTCTTTCATCGTGATCTGGTGATAGCCTGAGTAGGCATCTAGAAAGGAGAGGATTTCGCATCCTGAGGTGGAGTCGACTATCTGGTCTATGCGTGGTAAAGGAAAATGGTCCTTCGGACATGCCTTGTTGAGGCCAGTATAATCAATGCACATTCTCCATTTCCTGGTCTTCTTTTTAACAAGAACAAGATTGGCGAGCCAGTCAGAGTGGTATACCTCCTTGATGAATCCTGTTGCCAGGAGTTTGGAGACCTCCTCGCCTATGGCCCTACGCCTCTCATCGTCAAACCAACGCAGGCATTGCTTGGCAGGATTCGAGCCCAGGATGAGGCGTAGTGCGTGCTCGGTGACCTCTCGTGGTATGCCTGGCATGTCAGAAGGTTTCTATGCGAAAACATCACGATTGGCGCATAGAAAGTCGGCGAACTCACATTCCTATTTGGCTAGGAGCTAGGTCCCGATCCCACCGTCTTGGTTGGGTCAGTGGGGTCGATCCCCATGGCCTTGGTCTCCTCGAGTGGGCAGAAGGTAGTCAAGGAGGTTGGCTTGCTGCAGTCCGGGACTGCTGGAGTCAACAACTCCCCAAGCCATGGGAGCTCAGACGAGTTGATAACAGTAGTGGCGAAAAGGTGATACCCATAGTGATGATATCGTTCGGTCCCAGCATCTTCAACTTTAGGTAGGTATAGTTGGGGTCCACCATGAACTTGGTGTAGCATGGCCGCCCCAAGATGGCATGGTAAGACCCCGGGAAGTCTATCACCTCAAAGGTAAGTACCTCTGAGCAGAAGTTGGTCGGTCGCCAAACATGATAGGTAGGTTGATCTACCTGAGTGGGTATGCCTGCATCCCCGAGATCACACCGTGGAAGAGAGAGCTCACTTGACAGAGCTCTGACCAGGGGATGTGCATGGCGTCGAGGGTGTCGACATAGAGGATGTTTAGGCCGCTGCCTTCGTCCATTAGCACCTTAGTGAGGCGCTTCTTGCGGATGATGGGATCGATGATGAGCGGGTAGCGACCTGGTCTGGCGACATGAGAAGGGTGGTCCCTCTAATCAAAGGTGATCGGAGATTCCAACCAGCGAAGGAAGGTGGGGACGGTCGTCTCGGTGACGCATGCCTCTCTATAGCACATTTTTTGCTGGCGCTTGGAGTAAATGGCATCAGATCCCCCAAAGATCATGATGCATTCCTCGGGGTCAGGAAAGCCATCCCCATCCTTGCCTGCCACACCTCCTTTTTTGGCTGCTGCCTCCTTGCCCTTTCCTTCTTTTGGCCCACCGGCCTGTCGTAGGAAGCGCTTGAGGAGCTCATAGTCCTTGTAGAGGTGCTTGACGGGGTAGGCGTGGTTGGTGCATGGGGTATCCATGAGCTTGTTGATGTGGTTAGGCTAGCCCTGTTGGGGCTGCTTGCCTGCAAGATCAGCTATGGCGACCAACGCAGAGTTGGCCAGTCAGCGTCGATCCTCCTTATTGTTTTGGCCCCTCTGTGTGGAGGGGGCCTCGTCTTGGTCCTCGTGCTTGGCCTTGCCCTTGTCCTAGCCTCCGTTGAAGACTGCTCTGACCGCCTCCTCGATGGAGGCGTGGTTCATGGTGATGTCGAGCAGGTCGTAGGTGGTACGGGGCTTCAGACAGCCAAGCTTATGACTCAAAGACTCATAGGTTGTCCCGGAGAGGAACACACTGATGACATCCACGTCGACGACATCAGAGAGGGAGTTGCATTGTTTTGAGAACCTACGGATGTAATCTCGTAGAGACTCATTAGGCTCCTGCTGGTAGCTCTTGAGGTCCTAGGAGTTCCGAGGGTGGACATACATCCCCTGGAAATTTCCGATGAAGATCCTCTTGAGGTTCGCTTAGTTGTGGATGTTGTCGTGTGGGAGGAATTCGAGCCACGCTCAAACATGTTCCCAATGCAGATGGGGAGGTATTGAATGATGAAGTGGTCAGCATCCTCTCCTCTAGCTCGACAGGCGAGCCAAAAGTCTTCGAGCCATATATTGGGATTCGTCTCCCTAGTATATTTGGCGATATTGGTTGGCGGTCAGAAGCGCTGCGGGAACGACGCTCTCTGGATGTGTCGGCCAAAGGCCTATGGTCCTGGGCCATCTAGGCTAGGACCCCAGTTGTCTAGTCAATGACTATGCCTAGGGTGCATCTCACAGGTCCCCTCGATGGTTCGACTAGAGTCCGTGCTACCTGCCCTCACCACAGCCTAATGGACATCATCGTCATGCCGGGCCTGACGCAAATTGTTGATGAAGCTGCGAGCATCTTGGTTTGGCCTGAGGTGTTCATGCATAGGCAGCCAGTGTGGAGAAGGCGCTGGGTCAGGTCGTGGCGTAGATGCAGCCTCCTATTCCATGCCTGGCGGCTATAGAGGTGAGCTGATGGAGCGATGCGTCTGGTGCGTCCCCGCTCCCCTGGTGGGGAGAGAGGCCATGAGTCGGTGTCATGACGCGGAGCTCTCCGCTTGTTGAACGGCGGTGGTTTCCACCAGTGCCCAGAGGTTTCGGTGGACCGCCTGCTCCTAGGAGTCGACAGGCTCTGGAAGGCCACACAGAAGCATCACCGCAGCGATGATGTTCTGGCTAGCCCGAGCAAACTATGGGGGATCATTCCCCCATCCATGATGTTGCGCTGGACCTGGCAGGCACGACCCCGGGTGCCGCTCACTGGGTCATGCGCACGGGGCGCAGCGTGCTACATCGAGCGCACTGGCACATGTGGCGGTTGGTTCTACCACCTTTGTCGTAGCTCCTCACTGTGCTCTTGTGCACATGCGAGGGCCTCTGCTGAGGGTCTAGAGGGGTGAGGGTCTGTAGAGACTCTACCACCACCGACAGCTATCCCGGAGCGTCTGCCATAGCGCACTCCTAGGACAAAGAGTGGCTAGGTGCCATGACATCACCGATGCTGGACCCATCGCTCTCAACCTCGTCATCCATGAGGTCATGGAAAGAAGCAGGAGCATAGCTCGCCATACCCACAAATTCATATGTGAGAGGGGGTGGCGCCAGCATCCTTTGGAGCCCCTAGGCGTACATGTCCTCAGGGGACGCGAGGCCGTAAGGGAACCGGTCGTATGGCGGTCGCGGCACGGACAACAAGGTCCCTTCAGAGAGTCGGCAAAAAATATGAAAAAGTGAGTAAAGAACAGTATGTACATTACTCATAGTGGGGTTTGAGCCTAGCATGGGCTTGGAGCGAAGCGTAGGCGCCTCGTTAAAGAGGTCGTCGGGTGGCCTAGAGCCAACGGAGGGCGCTCCTCCTCCGATGGACGATGGGAAGAGTGCCTCCTCATGGAGGTGAAGCATGCCGAGCCGATCGACGATGAAGTCCAGGCTTCTAAAGAGGAAGGCCTAGGATGGCTCAAAGATGGGAGGAACCCACATCCCAATAGGTGGGAGTGTGGGAAACTCTAGTGAGCCAAAGCGAGAAGTATCGCTTGAGCCCACCATGGCGAAGGTGGTGGAAAGGTGGGCCATCCGATGACCAAAAGCGTGAACGTAAGGTGTCTTCCCCATGGACAGCGCCAACTGTCGGTGCGAAAAGTGACCAACTAGTAAATATTTGTTGTTTTTTCGTACATTGTGATCGGATGTGGCCTAGCACTCAATGACACAGGGTTTATACTGGTTCAGGCAACTTACCCTACGTCTAGTTTGAGTCGGTCGGAGACTTTATTCTTGAGCCCAAGTGCTCGAAGTTTGCTGTGGGATTATAAACGAGAGGGAGTAAGATGGGGGGTATCAGAAGTTCGGTTGGACTCTGGACCGAAAGGCCAAGAGTGATAGGAGCTCTGACGTGCGCTAAGTGTTTGAACGTATGCTCTGTCTAGCTTGAGAGTTCTAGAGACAAGTAGAGAGAATTGGTATCAACTGTCTGAATCATCCTCCTATTGGAGAGAGTGCATCCCCTTTTATAGATGAAGGGGGCGGCTTTACAAGAGAGAGAGAGTGAGAGAAAGAGAGTGTGTGTGCTACCTAGTCTTGTTGCCCACGCTTTTAGGTACAAGACGGTTTGTCGGCACCCATAATACTATTGATGGGTGGATGCATGTGGTCGGTTCCACCATGTTATTATGGTATGGCAAATATAGGCGCCTATCATACTATAGTGTCAAATGTCAGCGCCCACAACACTATTGGCATCTTGACATGTCTAGAAGGTTATAAAGTACCCTTCTGACATGACCTGACAATACTATCCTGTAGGTGTGCATGGTATGGTCCTTGGTATTACGGTTGACTAGAGCGCCTTGCCTTACTTGCTCTGTCCGTTTCCTAGGTCCTCACCGAGCGGGCATCCCTAGTCGGTCGTTCCCCAGTTGGCTCCAGCCTCCCAGTCGGAGAAGAGCTGTAAGCAGAGGTTCGGTATATTCCTGGTCAGAGAAGCGAGCCTGAGTCGAAAGCGAGCGACGTTCCTCTTCAGCTAGGCCTTTTGGTCGGAGAGGCGAGCCAGAGTCAGAATCGAGCGCCGTTCCTCTTTGGCCATGCCTTCCGGTCGGAGAGGCGGGCTGGAGTCGAAAGCGAGCGTCGTTCCTCCTCGGCCAGGCCTTCCAGTCGTAGAGGTGGGCCAGAGTCAGAAGCGAGCATCGTTCCTCCTCGGCTAGGCCTTCTGGTCGGAGAGGCGGGCCAAAGTCGGAAGCGAGCACCATTCCTCCTTGGCCAGGCCTTTCGACCGGAGACTGGATCGCCCTTCTGTCCTATTGTTATGTTTTTGGGCTAGCCCAGGAGTTATGTGTCATTTACAACGTCGTCTGCTAGGTCAAGTTTTTGCTAGGAAGCAGGTCCATGAGGGACCCTGGGTTTATGAACCCAACAACTCTATTTCGTGAAGCTACAGCAACCACCCTCTTCAACAGTGAGGGGTATCTTGAAACATGAGTGGGCTATCCTCCCGCCTGGCATTATGGACGCTGCCACTCCAGATGTAGTTGTAGCCACGGCAAGCTTGTCCTAGCTATGTAGTTTTGCAAGAAGTGCCCTATACAAAAAGGCCTTTCCCGTCCCGCCAGGTTCATCCACAAAGAATAGCCCACCTTGCTTGCTATAGACAGCGGCCATTATCTCATCATAGGCAAACCTTTGCTCAGCGTTGAGTGAGTCACACAATAGCACATCTTCGGGATTCTATTCGACACTAGCTTCCTCAAATATCTCACGAGGAATATGGCTGGCATCATCGTGTGAGTGATCAATATCTGGAAGAGAAAATGACCTTATGTCCTTCCCCATAGACTGAAGCATGTTTCTAATGTCTATCAAAACCATCTGTTGCACCAGATCCTGGGATGGATTATTACGGCTATAGTCCTCTAACATTGCATCGTAGTGTTTTTTCCACAACCCCATCACATCATTCGGCTCACAGAGTACCAATATTGTTGCAAATAGCCTTCGCAAAGAGGAAGGCATCTGGAAAAAAGTAGCTTCAATTAGACATTCATACAGTGTATTGTCTTCTTCGATTAGACCCTCCTTTCTATAGCTTCAAGGAATGAAGGTAGTAGCACGCCATCAACCGTCCTGAGGTGTTCGTATGAGATAGCACCAGCAACATTGTTCAAGAGAACATGAAGAAAGTAGTGTTCTCCCTCAGCAGGATGGGCCGAGATAACTCTGCCAACTTGGAAAATGGAGTTTTTCCTTTTCTGCCAGAATTTACCATCAGATTACCAGGTAAAATGCTCCGGGAAGTCCCGATACAAAATTCCGTGGGCTTCCTCATGCATCATGTTTGCCTCGAAGTATGCTGTCAGCTGGCTCTTCTACACCTGGCCTATTAACGATCCGTTCGACCATGTCCCATTTATGAAATACCACCCTGTGCATGTTGGGTAGACGAAGCAACAGCTGTTGTACTGGTGGATGATTCTTTCTCAAGTCAAACCCATATATCCTCCACAGTGCTTCTAGAGGTTCCACCCACCGAGCGTCTCGATACTGCTTGATCTCATCAACGTTCCCTTTCTCATCTGCTTTGTCAGTCTCCCTCATCACCACTGACGCCCTGTCATGTCCCTTGTATATGTACTTGAACAGATACTTTACTGATTTAATGCTCCCACATGCCTCAATATTTATATGGCAGTTGAAGGTATGCAGCGGGCAAGGGTTGTAAGGAACGACCCATTGATTGTCCAAGTAATGGCCTCAAACTTTTTGCATACGGCCGTCATTGCATCACCGATAGATGGGGTATGAATCCTTTCCCTGTGATGTTGCCTCACAGAATGGGTGTGGGTAACGGTTCTTACATGACCTGTGGCCCACCATGCATGGATAGTATGGATTAAGCATCCCACAAGGACCATGCATCATATGCTTTGTGACGATCTTGTATAGCTCAAGGTACTTCTTCTTGTTTGGTAGCTCTGTAGTGATAATCATGTCATATTGCTCGGGACATGTGAGCTTGTACTTCTGTTCCATTATTAGCAAGAAGTGTGCATGCGGCAAGCCCCTCTTTAGGATCTCCACTACATATACGTAGGCCTTAACCTTCCCAAGTATATCTTTCTCCATCAACATTTTCCTCATCGCCTCTAACTTTGGTGTGAAGACTCATGTGACGAGATCTAGGCGGTCCTGTGGTGTCTGGCCTAGATAAAGTTCATTCTTGATCTCATCCCAGTTAGGGTTGCACGTCATTGTGAGGAAGATATCTGGTTTACCGTACTTTCGCACCGGAGCCATTGCATCCATGTGCCGATGCCTCATATCACGGGGTCCTCCGATGAATGTCGAAGATAGGACAGTACACCTTTCGACATTCTCAGCAGATCCTTCACCTGAATGCATGCTGTCCACCAGGCCTTAGTATAGGTCAGCCCTCAAAGTATCTTGATTGTTCCTCATGTAATCTAAACACGAGCTCTCAATGTTGATGTAGGTGTCGACGGCAAACTGCTGGAAAAGACACCAGCCATAGCATTGGATTAAATATCCCTGGCCGCATCTGGAACTTGTAGCAGTAGTAGTCGCGCACGGAGACACATGTATTCGCAACAGGTTCTACAGGGAGACATTGTTCGAATTAGTATCATGAGTTAACAAAAAAGAGTTTATATTGCATTATTGAAAAGTGTTTAAGTTACCTCCATCATCATCGCCACCATTCTCAACACGCTTTTTGCGGATTGCTTGGGCTCGCTCAACTTGAGCCATAGTTACACCCACTTTTGGAATGCAATTGTGCCACCCAATCTCACCCATTGGAAAGAACAT
The DNA here is from genome assembly GCF_019320115.1 of Miscanthus floridulus. Classification (NCBI taxonomy): domain Eukaryota; kingdom Viridiplantae; phylum Streptophyta; class Magnoliopsida; order Poales; family Poaceae; genus Miscanthus; species Miscanthus floridulus. Next base: position 156,952,465 of record NC_089581.1, read on the forward strand.
CGGGTATGACAGTGAGTCATAGCATGCATTATATGAGCAGATGCCATGTATAGACTAATCCTTCCCTTATAGGAGAACACTATGCTCGAATTTGCCATGACGCTCACTCCCCTCAACCCAGACGACGGCCACCTCTGATGTCAACGGCATGTTATATGTTCTCTGGTCAAGCCGTTGGTCAAGGTTAAGCTCAACCCGGTAATCCTCGAGGTTTTCAACGTATCCCATACTCCTTAGTTGTTGAGAGTAGGGATTCCCATCAAAGATCCTAACCAATTGCTCTATAATTTCTCTATCTTTTTGGGCACATTGCTCACGGCACTTGCTCATCCGATGCTCGAGGGACGGATCGTTGTTGTAAAAATAAAGCTCGAGGTGTCTCTTTTCGACACCCTCCTCTTTACCAAATGATCGTATGTTATGGTAAATCTAGCCAAGGGCACAGAACATGTAGACACTGTAGATTCGCATGGTAGTGGTGATACAATCTAGGTGGTAGTACAGAGAAGTGAAAGAGAAGTGGTCGTTGAAATATCTGATGTTTGCACGAAAGTACCTAGCATCAGCGTCCAAGCTTGACCACAACCTCATGAGCTCTGGTGGTGTCTCAGGAGTTGAAAGATGAACCTTTCCACCCCGACAACAGAATCCAGGCGGTTCACCCTCAAATTTCTTTGCGTTGCAGTGCTCGCAGTTCGACACCGACAGTAGCATGTGCGACTCTAACGGGACATTAGCGTAAAACCCTGTCGTATGGATCCAGGACATCAGGCTCACTGTTCTCTTGCCCATCCATGTCGAGATTGTGCTCAAAGTCAGTTCTCTCCTCGTCGTCTTCTGACAAAATGTTGATGTGTTACGCGTTGAAAGAAAGTTTGTGAAAGAATGTTTTGACTATTACGCGGTGTACCTTGTCCGGCGAAAAAGTACGCCTCATCCTCTTCCTCGTCCTCCTCAAATATGACATCCTCATCATAGTTTGTGCAACACGGCCACATATATGATGAGAGAAATATAATGGCATACAAAAAACAAAAAGGGATAAATTTAAAAAAGAAAATACCATCCTCGACCATAGAGTCTGGCGTATGAGCTTATGCACCATTTGGAGGCATTGAAGAGGTACCGTCAACTACAGACGGTTGTGTATGTGTACCTGTGCAATTATTAGGTTGTGGACCTAGAGATTCCTGGGTGACACCATCTGTAGTAAGAAATGGTATGAGTTTTTGGAATAGAAGAGTAAAGGTGAAAGCGCTGACAATATATATAATATATATAATTACCGTTGTAAACCACACTCGGTTGAGTTGGATCGTTTGAATCATTGCACTTTCCATCTGCAAACCCTCTAGCCCTTCTTCCAGTGGTCACTCGATGCCTATGTATGGTTTGTGCCGCAACCAATTTAGGGGTCTGGACTTCTGGATTTTGAACTACAGACGACGCGATGTCAACAGGCGTGCCCGTCAATTCACGTATTTCCATATCGTGTGAAGGCATTTTAGGCGATTGAGGTGAAGAAGGGAAAATAAGCTGAGGGTTAAAGTGAGGGCTCTCCATGGCTATTGAGTCCGGATGAAAATTGCTGGCTCGGTATTCTCTCACCATCCTATTGTAGTTCTTCTTCATCTCTTTTCACTTCTCCTTCTCTTGTGGAGTCATTTGTAGTTTTCTTGCTGTATTTTTTGCCGCATACAAGTCACGCCGCCTCTTATTTATTAGCGCCTTTTGTTCAGGAGACGGTGCAGCCCATCGTACTCTATCTAGTTCACGCTTATTACGCTCTTTTGGACACGTGACAATATTGTCGAGGGAATTGGATGCATTTACATCACCTATATGTAATAAGAAAAAGTATGGTCTCAACGTCTCATCGATGAACACACGGTAGTTCAAATTCTATGATAATAAAGTTTACACAACAGTGTCAGCTACAATGGTGTTCAAACTCCTTTTGTAATTAAAAACAAAGCTATGATTCTATAAAGGCGGGGGTGATTCCTTGTTTCCTTCGATGCTTAAAGGGATAGGACCGTCTAAACAGTGTTGATATCCGTCTCAGTTAAACTGTCGTTAATATCACTAGGAGGGGGTGATTCCTCGTTTCCTCCGATGCTTAAAGGGATAGGACTGTCTAAAATTTTATTGATATAATAAGTATCCTACGGCACCACTAATTTTTTTACTGTAAAGAAATCAATATTATTGCTATACCTGTTGACTGGGAAGTCTCCTTTGGAGTCATTTGTAGCATCTTTGCAGACTTTTCTGATGCATTTTTTTGTGCATACAATTCATATCGTCTCTTATTCAGTAGCGCCCTTTGTTCAGGAGACATTGTAGCTTTTCGTGCTCTATCACGATCACGCTTACGCCCTTTTGGACACGTGACAAGCCGGTTGATGGGACTGGGTGCATATCCAAAACCTACATATATCGTGGAATGACATCTTAATCAACGCATGCTAGGACGGTGTCTAAGCACAATGGTAAGAAACTAACAGAGGCACGATTCACAAGAATATCACGCAATGGATACAAAAGTGTACCCGTTTCATCAATAGTGCTAATATCTTCCTCACTGTCAATGTCATGCAACTTAAAGGTTTCGTACCGTCTACAAATATAACCATATAATTAAAATTAAACCATATAATAAGCAAATTATGTTGCCACGATAATTTCAGTCGCCGCACCAATAAATACTTTTATTAGCAGAATAAGTAACCTGATAATTGTTGTAAGCCATTACTGTAGGTTGACTGCCTATGGAGCCAGTCACTATTTTTGTCTGTTTCATTATTGGAATTCACATATGCAAGTTTAAACATAGTAATTGTTATTAGTTATAACGCATATGGCAATTAAAATGACACTCAACAATACCATCGTACCTGTTGAATGGGCAGCCATATTGTTTTTAAGATCAACATTTTCTTGGTTACTCACCGTATACCTGTGACGGGGTTTCTTGTTTCTTTCACTCCCCTTTTCATTAGACATTGTTGCATACCGTTCTCTCTCCCTCTGCCTCTTCTGCTCATTACGATCCCCATCTAGTGGCAGCAACCCCGATCGGGTATGATTCCCTTCAATAAAGTTTAGTGAGATGTTGAAAACATATAAACATAGAACATGTAGGGAGGCTATAAAAGTTTATATACCTCCATGTGTTGTATTTGTAAGGTCCCCAAAGGTACCCGATCACAGGTTGTCCTTGGCGTATCCATCAACACTACATGTACTATATATATCTATACTCTAAAAAAATTATAGGGAATAATTAGGAATTTTTCAAAGTTCACAAAGCTCTAATTAATATGAGAAATATTAAACCGAGGGCTAATTGAGATGTACTAAACACAAGCAAGATAACTCACTGAAAATAGCTCTAGCTAGAAGCCCAACTAAACCACTAATTACCAAGCATTGATTCAAATAAAAGCAATAGAGAGGTGCCTAGAAGTTGCCGAGAACAAATACAAAGAACTTGCTGCACTGACAACTACCTTGCACCCTGCAGCTAGCGAACACATAAAAATATATTGTTAACCAATTAAGCTTGTTCTAACACAAATAACTGCGACTCAAGTATTTGACAAAGGAACAATGGTTAAACCCAAGCTCATGCTTGCCACTGCATATCAAACCAAGACAAAAGAGCAATATTCAAAGCAATGCAATGGTTGAATTACTGTAGTACGAAAAAAATATTGCCCATAATAAACTAAACGCGCACCTGCAACTCTAGATGCAAGTGCACAAGAGCAGTGCAAACCTGAGAGCTCTGCTGTTGTCAACCTGCTATGCCAACCTGCTGATGATCTATATTGCTGGTGCTACTGCAAGGAAATAAAATGTGTTTGTCACAAGAAATCAAAGAACCACCTGCAACTCTAAATGCAAGTGCACAAGAGCAGTGCAAACCTGAGAGCTCTGCTGTTGTCAACTTGCTGTGCCAACCTGCTGATGATCTACACCACATATATTGCTGGTGCTGCTGCATGGAAATAAAATGTGTTTATCACAAGAAATCGAAGAACAAAGCAGAGTTGGTCTGTGGTTAATGCTGTAAACTCCAGCCTGCAGAGCAGAGAGAGCACAACTCCTCTTACTGAACGAACAATTGCTGCAGCGAAAACTGTTGTTCCTGGGCTAGCTACGGCTGCTACTTGACCTGCAGATCAGGACATGAGATGGCTGCTGCTGTTGGCACAAAGTGAAAGAGCAGAGAGCGGTCTTGTGCTGCACTGCTGCCTAAAAACAGTAAAAATGCATTGTAAAATTTTGGCCGGCCGTGGCTGCCTAGCCCTGGTTTTAGGGTTTTGGGCGGCCGCTGGCTAGGTGTAGCCGGGCGGGGCTGGCCTTTGGCCGGCCGAGGGTGTCTGCTGGCCGGCTGTGGCCTAGCCAGGGACGACTGTGGCCTGGCCATAAACAGACGGTGAAAGCAATTCGCATTTAACTGAATCCTCTATCCTTCCGAAAGCAATTACTGGACTATAAACAGTAGGTGGGATGCAAAACAAAATTGAATTGTCGGTTAATGAATAGTAGGTCAGTCAGCAACACCTGGAATGAGCGGTGGGCGTTCACGATGGGCTGCGATGCTCGATCGACGGGTGTTCGTAGGTCCACGTCAGCGACGTCGGCTCCGTCTCCGGTGCGTAGGAAGGACGGCAGGCCACCACAGACGCCGGTGGTAGGGCTGCCTGAGCGCCGGGTGATGGGCGGCGATGCCTGTTCGCCAAGGTGTCCTCGCCGGCGACGCAGGCTCCAGGTCAGATGTCGGCGACGCGGGCACGCGTGATCATGTCGTGCTGGCCCGGCGAGGGAGATCGCGGAGACGGAGGCGGCGGGGTGCAGGTCGCGGACGGTGGCGGGGTCTCACGGCGCACGGAGTCTCACGGACTTGGTCACGGATGGTGGCGGGGTCTCAGGTCGCGGAGGCCGATCGCGGAGAAAGAATGTCGCCGAGACGAACAATGGTGATTGGGTCGCAGAGAAAGAAGGTGATTGTGAGTCAATAAGGCAAGGAGTCTCACGATGGTGATTGGGTCCCACCTTCCTGGTATTTGAACGGAGTCACGATGGTGATTGGGTCCCACCTTCCTTGTATTTACATGGAGTAGATCCTTCCTTGTATTGGGTCGCTGTGTTTGCACAGCGTTTTGAATCTATGAAGCCGCGGGATCGCAAGAAGAGGGAACGGCGACCCCAAAACTTTATCGCACCAAAAAAAATATCCACGTTTTGTTCTTTTTAGTTTTTGGAGATTTCATCTCACATCAAGATTAGCAAGAGTTGCTAAAAAAAATCAAGATTAGCATGATATGGATGGCACAAATGTACAATGCTACATCCTTGATGTCTAAATTGTGCACAATGAAAAATCCATAATTGGAATAGCGATCTTCTGCATTTAACATGCACATGCTAGAGAAAGAAATAGTTGGGACAAAAACATCCCGCGATGCCATAGACAGACTGAAGAATCCAGTCCAACATGGAAGCCGGAACCGGAAGCAGAGCATAATAGTTCGTCACGCAATCAACTTGTCATCGGAAGTTTACATACGATGTGGTTTGAAACTTTGAATTCAATTAAAGATCTTTTGTCTACACACATACACTCGAGTACTCGACCTTCATCTGCAGCCTGCAGTCATTACAAGTAAATTGTATCTACTTCTCTATTACAAAAATCTAGTGACTACTTATCGCAATTCATGGTGGTCAACAGCTACCTCTTCATCTCCAAAATTTCCTAGCACAGACCACAAAGAAAACATTCAATTTCCCAAAGAAAGAAACGAAAATATTCAGTATCTCAGCTACTCCAAATCGCCCGTGAATTCTGCCATCTGGTCGTATCCAACACGTATCATACCCTTGGTATCCAGATCCTCCACCAATCCAACCTCCTCCTCGGCGTTCTTCTCGACCAGTCGCCCACGCACGCCCCTGTGTTCCCCGTAGAGCACGAGCACCAGGCCATTCGTCGGCGGCAACACTGTCTCAAGCATACCCTGCTCCACGCCCTGCACGAGCCTCAAACCATCATCCATCACGACGTCGCACGTCGTCGGCGACACCACGTCGACAACCTTCCCCTTTGTCAAGTACAGCCGTTTGCCCAGCTTCTCGCTGGCAACCCGGACCCTGATGTGGCTCTGTAGCCACCGCACCCTGCTGCTGCCCCGGCCGTCTCTCAGCTCCTTGCAAGCTTCCGTTCTAGACCTTTTCTCACCACAAGGCCTCTTGCGCCGGGCATCGCTATCGTTCTCCTGGCAATCCTCCTCTGTTCTAGACCTTTTTCCACCGGACCTCTTGCAATCCTTGTCGGGCTCAGAGGGGTTGTAGCCAAGCCCGTGCCTTGCACCACGACGGGCGACCTTGGTATCCTCCCCCTTTGTTACAATCAGGCCGTAGCCAGCAAGGATTGCGGCGCCAAATCCCTCCACGGGCATGTCGCGGAATTCGTCCATGCCACGGTCGGAAGCATCGGCCGCGTCGCGGCGGGTGAGGCCGTAATGGGTGCTGGAGGAGGGGTCGGCGGCGGAGGTGTCGAGGACGAAGGCGGCGAGGCCGGCGGCGGCAGTGGAACGGGCGGCGAGGAGTGGGGATGGCTTGCGACGGCCGAAAATGCCCGAGTTGGGGAGCGGCGCAATGACGACGGGCGCCACCGCCGGGGTTAGTGTTTGGGATGGGTCGAACTCGGCGACGTACTGCCGGGCGGGCGCTGGCGCGGAGCCGGGGGCATCGTCGATGGCAGCAAAGAGGGAGGAGGTCTTCTGAGGCCGGCGCTTGCACACGATGGAGATCGACAGCTTCTTCTTCTCCTCGCCCATTGCGTCCGCGGCAGAGCAAGCGGCGATGATATGGTATTCCGGTGACTGGTGCCAAATGGACGCGCGAGGCCGTGGATATGTACACTCGTGGGCTCGAACTGGACTCGGACACGGCGTAGCCGGGGGTCATGGCCCGAATCGTTCTCCTCTGATGGGGCCGGCCCAAATGGTCGACTCGGACACGGGCACCGTCTCCGACTCGGCCACGAGACAGTCCAGCTTCCTCCACCGAACAGACTCGCATTTTTCCTGGATCGCTCGCCGCCAGCCGCCGACGCGATGGAAAATGAGAAGAAGCTCTCGTTCTCCATCTCCTCCTCGAAGCAGCGGCCGCCCAAGCCTCCCACACGCCCTGCCGCCGCCGCGTACGACGATGACGCTGACCTCCGTTCCGCGCCCGCTCCGGCCCAGCAGTATGTCACAGAGTTCGATCCGTCCCAAACCCTAGCTGCCTCCGCCGCGGCGCGCGCCGTCATCGCGCCGCTCCCCAACTCCGGCAACTTCCTCACCCACCGCCCCCGCAAACCGTCCTCGCTCCCCACCCCTGAGGAGGAGGCCGCCCTCGCCGCCGAATCAGGCGGCGGGGGGCCCGCCTTCGTCCTCGACACCTCGACCGCCCCCGACGACCCGTCATCCAAAATCGGCTACGGCCTCACTCGCCGCAACGGCGCCACCGACGCTGCTGCTGCCAAGGAATCAGAGAAGGCGCCACCACCGCCACCGCCACCGCCTCCGGCCACTGCTGATGCTGCCGCCGCCGGCAACCTCATGCTGCAGCGGTACAAGGAGGACATGGACGTCCTTCCGGAGCACCGTGGCATGGACGAGTTCAATGAGGTACCCGTGGAGGGATTCGGCGCGGCGCTTCTTGCTGGATACGGCTGGACGGAAGGTAAGGGCATTGGTAGGAACAAAAAGACAGGGGATACCAAAGTTGTTGAATACGACCGCCGTGCTGGCACACAGGGGTTAGGCTACAACCCCTCTGAAGCAGATCCTCGGAAGACTCGTTCTGGCGACTGGATTGTTGGCGAGAAGAAGGCGTCAGAGAATGGGAGTGCGAAGAGGAGAGATCGAGACAATAGAAATAGGATGGAAGAGAGGGATTCTAGTGCCCGGAAGAAGAGATCTAGTGAGCAAAGGTCTGAGAAGGAGGGCCGTGAAAAGGTGAGGAATGGCCGGGGTAGCGGAGAAGGCACAAGTAATGCAAGCGATACTCGGAGCAATGTAAGCAATGTTCGGTGGTTGCAGAGCCATATCAGGGTTCGGATTGTTAGTCAGAAACTAAGCAAGAGGCTGTACTTGATGAAGGGTAAGGTTGTCGATGTGGTGGGGCCTACAACGTGTGACATCATGATGGATGATGGGTCAGAGTTGGTGCAGGGGGTGGAGCAGGATATGCTCGAAACTGTACTTCCACGGACGAACGGGTGGGTGCTTGTGCTTTATGGGAAGAACAAGGGTTTATATGGGCACCTGGTAGAGAAGAATGCCGAAGAAGAGATCGGATTGGTGGAGGATGCAGATACAAAGGATATTGTACGTGTTAGATATGACCAGATGGCAGAATACACTGGTGATCCAGAGTTGCTTGGCTACTGATTAATTTCTTTTTGAGGAGGATATGCTTACCAGGAGCCTTCTGCTATGCTAGGTAATATATTTTACTTCTTTACAGACTGTCAGGAATTGGTTGGATGTAAAACCTTGAACAAACTGTCGGGTTGCTATGCATTTCTTACTTGTCTGTGTAAGCTTGCTACTTATTTGTCAGTCCTCAACTTATTGATCATCTAGGAGTGATCACTTGTATTGGAGGGGCTCTTTGGATAAATAGTGGAATGTTTCTGAGTGTAACTGATTGTTTCTTTGTCAGTGAAAGAAACTGTAGTTTTGTGTTCTACTAACTTCAGTGCGGACCTATGTTATTTCGTTCTCAGTTCCTTGCTTCCTTTCTACTTACTTGAGGAGGCCTTCTTTGAATGACTTCGTGGAATCCTTTGCCATCTTGTTTTTCTGAATTTGGTTTATTGTCCTGCGATTATCTTTATCAATAACTAAATATGTTTACTGAAATGTATCAAAACCATGCATCTACATTAATTTATGCTCACATCAGAAAAATAGTGATTTCATTCATTATATCTTGAACTTGTGTGGAGAGTAAAGGAGGTAAACAACCTAATGTGGAAAATGGTTTGACCTTTAATTCTCGTATTATTTGCCAAACTGTTGATATAAATTTGGCGTCTATATTTGATAACTTCATCATTAATGTTGGTGATCTATTTTTAATACTGCGAAACTCCCTACTTGATCATCATTATAGATATTAGTCTGTGTGGCATCTTTATTTTGATTGTGTTTTCACTCAATGTTCTGTCTCAGGGGGCTAAATTCTAGGGCTAGTAGAATCATAAGGTACTTTGCAGGAATATGATGTGAGATATTACATATTTGGTGGGCTTTTAGGATGGGTTCTGTGTGAAACGGTTGAAGACAAAGCACTGTTGGAATATCTACAAAAAATAAGATCAGAACTATGGTGTTCCAATTGTGCATGTCTGTAAAGTTCAGGAGGAGTGACGTTTGTAGGGGTTATTATTGCAAATAGAATGCATACATCACCTTTTGTGAAGAGAAGGTTCCACTAATGTAAAAATCGAGTGGGAAGGTTCTTGATAATCTCTATAGTGCTCCTAAAAATTCTAGATACTCCTGTACAAAACTTGTATAGATATGTTGTTGATCTTGTTATATGAACTTGGCTAAAACTGGCTGAAAAACACTGTTCTGGCTGAATTGTTGTGAGAGAAAAACACTGTTCCGGCTGAAAAAACAAGCCGAACAAGCCGGTTTCTGGGTAAGCCGAACAGGGCCTTAAGTGTCTGGGATGCTATGAACATTATCATCTGATCCACAAAGACAGCAACCTGTGCCAATTAGGTGAGCTTAGCACACAGGCCTCATGCAACCAGTAGCTAGGAAGTGTTGTACCTATGGGTGTGCTGACATGGTAATAAAATAGAATTTTTCTGGTTTCATGTGTGCATGCATAGTATAATCTTGCAACGCTGAACTTTTATTGCCATGACCATGACATATGCTGCTGTTAGCTTTGTAACATTTCTTGGGACCTCTGATTCCATTTCATCACACCTATGTGTGCAGTCTTTACTCACACTCCACCTTCCTTTTTTCCTCGAACACACAGGAGACTGTGTCTTTGTGTTATGTTAGATATATAGAAAAGAAAAGGACCGGTCCCTTGCTGTGCCCCAAGTGGTTGCTGCAACAATACTGGGAGCATAAACATCAAAAAACGACTCCACTCAACACTTCGCTCTGCCCGGATCTCCCATAATTTCTTGCCATCCGACATAATCCAAAACTGCCTCGTCATATATTTCTTGCAGGACTGAAGCAATACTGGGAGCAACTCCGCTGAACAAGCAACCATTGCAGTGCTTCCAGCACCACCATGCCCCAAGTGTGATAAAAGAATTCAAACTTTTGCACCTAATGCTTGCTGCCGGTGATTGTGGCAGAACCGTCCGAAATAGCACGTTTTCAGTGACGCTCGTCTTCCATTAGACACTAAGCACCCCGAAAGTTGGCTACATCGGACAGTTCCGTCGAGCCCACCCCAAGAGAGAACTCGAAACAATGCACGTTTTACATCCAGAATCCAATAATGAGTACAAGCTTACAATACTTAGTCTATTTTATACCACCAGAGTTCTTGGAAATCATTTATTACAATACCACAGTTCAGAGTGCAATAATTAAACATCGGAATAAAAATAAACATCTAACGAAAACGATAAAGGTGTCCACCAGAAGAATCCTCCACACAAAGAGCTACTCCTCAAGCTGCACCTACAACAGGAGTAAAATAAACCCTAAGTACACAATGTACTCGCAAGACTTATCTGACTAGCGGGAATAGTTTTCCGACTTCAAGGAATATGATAGGTAATATGGGTTTGTTGTTTTCTTTTTGTTTGCGAAAGGCATTACTAATAATTCATCCTTACAATCAAGTTTTATTAGCGGTCATGATTACTTCATTAGCTAACCATTCTAGGTAAACACCTGTTCTACTTTCAAGCAAGGGTTGAGTCATCAGAACCATTTTATCATCTTTTATCTTCTAATTCTTACTACGGTGCTAGACCATAGCCAAGTCGTACCGTCTCACGGAAACAACGATTCGCGAACCAATGTATCCCAGCTGGGTACCACGAAACACACGTCCCGTTTGTACCCCAGGCACAAACAAGACCAACCTATTCCACTCCTGTCACGGGTCCATGTCTCCGTCCAAACTTGGACTCCAAGCCCCCATACTTGAGACCCGGTCTGAGTATGGTGCTTAGATCTTCATATTTTCTTGCCTTCAATCAGTCGGTCCGGAAAGAGCCGGAACCCACGACAAGAGCATAACGAGCCTTCCCGCTCCCATAAGCAAGTATGTGCTCAGGATAATATGTCTGTGACCTGACTACCATCGACAGCAATGGACGGTCCTTAATCGACACGAACAGAAAAAAACAGTGTAACCAAGCTAAGCCCCGTTGGCCGCGGGAAACAACCTGTTACAACCACCAATATTCATACCATATCCCTGTCCAGTCTCTATTTTTCTTTTTATTATTTTATCATGAGAGTAATTATAATAATCACCTATTGTGAGTAACGGTAGGTTACTCACGCTATCGAAAACCTAAGTATAACAGCTACTCGAATCTGTACTAGTAGGACTCATAGGACAGTTATATCTATGCATGTGGTTTTCATAAAATTCCTGTAACGTAAATTATATATATATATATATATATATATATATATATATTCAGTGATTATAAAAAATAAGGGTTATGCACCGGGGCTTGCCTTGGGCAGGCGCGGTATCAGCTGAGTCAGCCAGTGGTGGCTCCGGGACCTCCTTCTGCACGAGAATCTCCTCCTCGTAGTCCTCGACGATCTCCTCGAACTCGTGATTGCCGGTGGTCACGATCTCCGCCAACTCGTTCTCTACATGTATGCGATGATGATGCAACACTTAATATTTATGCAACAACTCTTAAAATAAGAATACGCATACTAAGCTACTAAGCTACCTCTAATGACTAAGATACTAAGCTAACTATCATCTTTATCGAGCAAAGTGTTGGGTTCAACTAACAAACACCTAGTTTTACAAATGAAAGATATATCTTTATTTCTACTAATGATTTAATGTATATTTGAAACAAAGAGCATTTAATTATCCTAATGTTTAGTCTATTCTAAAGCTACAAAAATTACAGTGAGCACATAATAATACCATGAAGCTACTATAAAATATTTAGGACTAAAGCTACCACTAATTTACTACAAAAATTCCTACAATAATTAACTTAATAATATTGAGCACTCTCAAATGATTTAATAGCTCCTGGTATCAACATGTATATATATGAACTAAATACACTAATAGATAGAGCAAAATTTTAGTAACCTAACAAAATTTATTTCATAATTTTTGGACACCTACACGATTTTATATGATCTACCAAAGATCAGCTCAAAAATTAAATTAAAAAACTATTTCTAATTCCTTATGAAAAAAACGAATTCTCCCGCGTGGCCCACACGCGCGGCCCACGCGATGCAGCGTGCGCGTGAGCGAGCGCGCGGCGGCCCGCGGTGCGGCCCACACGGAGACGGCCCGCGCCGGGGAATCCCGCACGCGTCGATGACTTTGCAAAAGAGATATTGCACTTCTTCCGAATTACAACTAAGTCCTAACACTATTTCTCTCTCTCCTAGAACTTCTCACCTAACCCCCTGGAGTTTCCCTAATTCATTCGCGCGCACCCCCGGCAACTCAGTGCACAGCGACGCGGCGAGCGGCGGCACGGTCGCGTCAGCGACGACGGGGAGTGTAACAGAACCGCCCAATTTATACAAGATCAAGTACGGCTGTCCCCGCTAACACATTGACACACACATACTTTCACTCATATAAACCCGGTAGTCCGCCGAGTGTCTCGAAAGACCTCGGTAAATCAACATCACAACCAAGATCGTGTGATTAAGCAAATACACATCACATACACAGGGTTGCAGCGGAAATAATATTACAAATGGGTTCACAAATAAAAGTACGAGTTTGGGTTTCAAAACCGCTTGGTGATAACAACATAGCTTTCAAATGATTACATTAATATAAGTTCCAAATATATTGCTAGCATAAGTGACATCATCCGACAAAAGCATATAGACGAGAAGTAACTATAGAATCACCGAGCCACCGGCGGTTAGCCACCATCTTTATAGGCCGAGAATTTCACCTGCAACATGGTGGGATAAACCCTGAGTACGAGAAGGCACTCAGCTAGACTTACCCGTCAAAACCAGAAATAAAGGACACCAAGGGTCATGCAAGGCTTATAAGGTGGGCTAGCTTAACACAGTTGCATAAAAGAGCTTATGAATGTAGTGACCAATTAAAACTTAGCATCAAGCTTATCATCATTTACCTACCCACTAGATTAGCACATGTACTAGAGCACTCACTTATTAGGTGCAAACAATATTAACCATAGCAGGTATAATAAGGTTGTCATCATCATAACATCATTTCTGAACCATTATGTTATTTAGTGTATCTACATTGGAGATAAGCCCGTCAAGTTCTCACTAACCGGGAGAGACGGCGACTCGAATCGAATTACAACTCAGCTGAGGGGGTATTCCTAACTCTCACCCTGGCATACTTAGCAAGGGTAGCCGTGGGTCACCTTTGGAACAACTCATGAACCAAATTCGCGGGTTCGATCAGCGCCAGCACTCTCAGGGATTACCCTTCTGCCAGGACAATCAGGACTTTTAAATCACCTGCTCTTGGACTCACACCTACGGCTCCCTTCCGAGGCGCACTTTATACTTATCGACTCCCGGCCTGAGGTGAGCTACTCGGCTTCGCGGTCGGTCTTCAGACACGGCCAACTAAGAGAGAGGCATGCGTTCAATATGAACAGGAAAGGCTCCAAGAATCAGTCCTTAAGCGACATAGACGGAGTCACTGCAAACCGGCAAGCCTCCGTCCGGTCTTTATTTCAAATTAAGATTGGTTCTTTTCCATGATAGCAAATATAGCCAACCGTGCCATATGTATCTTCCTATCTCTCGCAGGTGACAGAAAATCACCTGACTTCTACCGTGTTTAAGCAGGGCTAAGCACTACACGAGCCTGAGCTACATAGGATTCAGGGTATCAATATCTGGACAAGGATTGGATAACCAATGCAGCAAGTGTTTGCATCCAACACCTAAACTTAATGCAACAATATATATATATGTAACAATAATACTTTAACTGCATTTCAGAAATTAGGAGGCTTAATATGCTCCGGGACTTGCCTGGGATCCGACACAAGTCAGTTCAGTTAGGTTGCACCGTCCTGGTGACATCTCAGGTCCTAGCACTTGCTTAGTCCTTCCATCTTCAGGATAGATCCATCAAACGCTGTCTTCAGGTTTGGCTCCAACATCGCATCCTTCACGTGGTGCATCTAGCGTACCTAGATGAGATGCAATATGCAAGTGTATGAATACATGGAAGTGCAATAGACAATGCATCGCATGCAGTAAGTAAGACAAGCACAAAGTTACATTAATATGCACAAGCACTTCGCATTGCCTACTTTAAATATCGCACAATTTATCATCCCACGATAGCAAAGAAGACGACAACACCAAGCATGACACAAGTTTCCCAAGATCTCAGGTACTCTAACTCAACCATTATCAAAGGTATGAGCCACACTTAGCAATATACAAGCAAACAACTATAATTGGAATCTGTCAATTTCTGGACATGCAAACAGCAGCTACAAGATTTAGCTATAACTGGAGTTACACAAATCTAAATGACTTATAAGAAGACGTTTTGGAAAGCTTATGGAATTTTCTACAACTTTGTTATTATCACCAAAAGCTCATTCAAATCCTAACTAGATCAAACACTAGCATCTTTCAGATCTGCTCAGAATACAATCAAAACCTGATAGAAGACTTAAAAGTCATGTAACTCCTACACTATCTGGCCTATGACCTTACAATTTGAACACAAGCAAGATTATGAAATTTGCTACAACTTTTGTATTCACTACAACCATAGCAAACATCATTTACACCACGAAAATAATTGCACAAGCAAAACTGCAAATGCAACCCAACAACAGTGGTATAGAAAACTGATAGGAACTTCAGAGAAGCATAACTGGAGTTCTAGACCACCAACAAACATGAACCATAACTTTTTGAAAAGTTTAGGAAGTTACCTACAACTTTATTATTCTCATATTAGGATGATTCTATAGTTAGAAGGGTCAATTAATTCAATAATTACATCTCTGTCCAAAACATAGACAGAAACTGACATGCCACTTTAAACAGCTATAAATGGAGTTATATATGTCCAATAAATGTGGTTCTAGACTTTTTAGAAATCTTATCAAATTATAAACAACTTTGTTGTAAACACCTAAAGCTAATTCTACTATTAAGAAGGGCCCACAATACCAACAAGGTAACCCTAGCAGAGTTTGGGCAGAAACAGCTACTGATATTTAAGCAAGTATAACTCAAGATATACTTAACCAAAAATCATGATATTTAGCTTTTTGAAAAGCTTAATAAAAGTACTACAACTCATGTATTATAATAAAGTTATGATTCATAACCTAACTAAGCCAATTAATTTAATCTTGCAGACCTATTCAGAATAGGGGTAAGGCAATACAGGTAATTTGTTATTTTTATAGATCTTAAACTATCAAGCCTAAAAATACTGACATTTTTACTAGAGATCACTAATCACATCAGTAACACTCCATAAAAATTTCACATTTATTTGAGTAAAATAACTGCAGTTATAAAAAGGACAAGACATGACTAGCATTAAGAACCTAACTGCCTAAATCTATTTTTGCAGCTAAACCTTTAAACTAAAACATGTAATATTATTGATCTAGTGCACAGAGAATTTCACAAGGATTCCAAAAAGTCCTCATTTACTATTTTATGAGTTTTCTACAAATTACTATGAATTTTCAAAGTGGAGCATTCAAATCTGTAAAAACCAAAGAAAAAGGAAATTGAAATCTTGCATCGGGGTCCCTGCATTTATCACAAATTAAGTCGAACGAAAAGATCCTTTTCTGCACTGTTCACAGGAGTCACTAGTTCTTCACAAAACCCCCCGCCTTTTCCCTTATTCGAGCGCGAGGTCCTTCTCTCCTTCTTCTTCACGGAGTCACAGAAACGGAGCAGAGCATCGACTCGAGGATGTGGCCGGGCTCCGGGATTCCAGCGGGGAAGCGATCCTAGGGCAGCGGGAAGGGGCTGGCCGGCCTAGCCGCAGCGAGCTGTGGCCCATGCCTGGCCAAGCCCGACCAGATGCAGCAGCAGCGGCCTGCCCACGGCAGCAGGCGGCCCAGCGGCCGGCACGCCGGCGACAGCAGTCTGCAGGTGACCGCACGACCGAGGAGATGGCGTAGAGGAGCAGCGTGAGGCCAAGAAGAGGAGGACAAAGTTGGTTGGGGCGGCAGGGTGCTGGTTGCTGGTCAGCCATGGGGCTCCACTCCTTGTCCATGGTGGCCGCTCGGACTGGAGAGCGGAGAGAGGCGCTGGGGTGGCAGGGAGTGGAGGGG